>NC_047651.1:20929988-20931411 GCF_902201215.1 Prunus dulcis | reverse complement strand
TTCAATCATCACTTTTTATTTAGAACCGTCGAAAAGTTTTACCCCGTTACTTAATCTCTGAATGTTGTTTTGGGCCGAATTTTGCTGTCTATGATCTCGAATTATAAAAAAACAAGTTGGACGGTTGGATGACTGAAACTAGTTTCTTAGACTGACTGTGCTATCAAAATCAGATATTCACCAAAAACTAAAAAATTTGTTAATACATTTGTCAACATGTAACTTAACGTTTCTGTGGTATCCCTTAGTGTAAAAATCTGAAATTGAAGATCAAATTCATTCATTGTACCCATATAGGGTCAACAAATGTTGCTGTAAAAAATGATCAAAATCGGAATTAAAATAACCGTTAAATCATGACTTCTCATTTATAACCGTCTAAATATTTTGTCCCGTATTCTGATATCTGAATGTTTGGTCGTTTTGATTTTTGGCGTATAAGATCTCCAAGTATAAAAAAAATAAGTTTGCCGGTTGGATCATTAAAACTATTTTAGGGTATAGGGTTTAGGGCTTACGGCTTAGGGTTTAGGGTTTACTTGTTAGGGTTTAGGATTTGCGCGACGAGTAAAACTTATATCGTCGCGCAAAGTGGCGGACATAAGATTGCGCGACCGTTTCAAAACTCATTCGTCGCGCAATCTGGGGCACACAGTTCACCCCTCCATCCCCTTTGAACACTTAGTGAAAATTGTATGAAATTCTGAACTTGCGCGACGAAGAAACATTTATTCGTCGCGCATTCCGTCGCGCAAAGTGGCAGACGTAAGATTGCGCGACCGTTTCAAATACTCATTCGTCGCGCAATCTGGGGCACACAGTTCACCCCTCCATCCCCTTTGAACACTTAGTGAAAAATTGTATGAAATTCTGAACTTGCGCGACGTTCACCCCTCTATTCGTCGCGCGTTCCGTCGCGCAAAGTTCATAGAATCCATTTTGCGCGACAGAATTTGCGCGACAACTGTTATTCGTCGCGCAACCATTCAGATTCAGTATCCCGCTAAACCCTAAATCCCAAAATTTTGGCGGCCAACAACGTTTTGCACGACGAATACCAATTATCCGTCGCGCATAGTTCATTAGTTCCATTTTGCGCGACAGGGTTTGCGCGACAACTTTAGGTTCGTCGCGCAAACATTCAGATTCAGTCTCCCGCTAAACCCTAAATCCCAAAAATTTGGCGGCCAACAACGTTTTGCGCGACGAATATTTGAGTATCCGTCGCACATAGTTCATTAATTCCATTTTGCGCGACCGAGTTTGCGCGACAACTTCGTATTCGTCGCTCAACCATTCGTATTCGTCGCGCCAACATACATATTCGTCGCGCCATTTTCGTTTCGTCGCGCAAGGTTCATTAAAGCCAATTTGCGCGACGAGAATTGCGCGACGGATTTCTATTCGTCGCGCAAAGTCACAT
>NC_047651.1:20858350-20929545 GCF_902201215.1 Prunus dulcis | reverse complement strand
TATGATTTCTCGACTATTTTTTGTGCTCTAGCTGATGGTTGGTTAGGATTTACTGAATTTTTGATGTAGGAAATACAAATTATATCCTAGGTTTTGGCCGGTTTTGGAATGTCAAATCCGGCCACTTCCGGCCATTTTTCGGGGTAGGTCCGAGAACAAAAGTGGCTCCATTTAATGTTTTCAACCTAGGGTAGGAACCTTGGCCCTTAGTTTTTAGAATTTTCCGGCGAATTTTATCGCTTTGGACACCCACGCACTGCCGGCGCGTGTGGTGGCGAGTGGGATACTGTGGCAGTGGGGCATTGGGTCCCAGAGCAATCCCCTGTTTGTCACGAGCGCGTAGGTTTGCTCGGGTTTGAATTTGGTTGCCGTTTGAGTCTTGATCGGATTTCGCCTATTGTGCGATTTCCAGGTTTGATATGTTCGGACCGTTGGATCGAACTGAAACTCACGAAGTTGTACCTTTGTGTTTCTAGGATCGTTTAGGATTCGACCGATCGTTGATCGTAGTCCCGGATACTCCGAAATTCCAAACCCTAGGTCAGGCTATGCTTTTAATTAATTAGTTTAAATTCTGAATGAAATTATATGTGCAGATGTCAGACTTGATTAGACGTGGTAGGTCGATGACGACTGCACCGATTTCGGATCCCCCGGCTCAGTCGGCATCTGCTGCCACTGCTCCAGCTTTGCTGGACCACGTGGTGGTTGGTCCCGGGGCGTCCCAGGTGCATGCGTCATCTGCGTTATCCGTCGCGCAGCCAACTAGTGCTAGGCGGCGGCACCGGCCCACCGACACCATCGACACGACATCGACCGACGGTACTGGTGCCTCGGGATCACAGCCAGGTATAACTACACTTTTGTATTGTTAATTTTATATTGAAATTTGAGATGATGTTTTTTTATTTAACATTAATACCTTATTTCTTTGCAGTGAAGAAGAACACCCGGGGACCGTGTCGTCAGCTGAAGACGGCGAAGGTCACCCGGGTGACCAACAGTCGTATTAGCATCGGATACGACGAGAGCCATCGGGCTGCACCGACGGCGGAGTTGCATAGCTCCTTGGCCCACGACATTGGCCACGTCGTGCGGACCCATTGCCCGATGCAATGGAAGTCTTGGAGGGTCATGCCCGACGAGATCAAGGCGGAGGTTCGCGGCCAGTTGTCGGTATGTACCTTACATTTTCATTATTTTTCTTTAAAATTGTGTATATTTCTATTACTTAACGTATCTAATTAATTGATTGCAGACGAACTATAACTTGGAGGATCTCGACGAAGAGTCGTTGACGTACGTCAACAGACTCTTCGCTGAGAGGTACAAGCAGTGGAAGAGCGACTTGCACCACCATTTTCAGGCCTATGATGATCCGCAAGTCGCTCTTCAGGAGGGTTGCCCGAAGGAGCTTGAGGGGCGGGAGGATAGTTGGGAGTGGCTCTGCGCTCATTTTCAAGCGCCCGAATTTGTGGTATTTTTTTAATTATATTTGTTTAATTATTACTTATTACTTATTAATGTTTATTTTATTTTTTATTTCATTATTATTTAATTTTTTATATTTTAACTAATACGTTTCATTTTTTGTATAACAGAATAAAGCCCAAGTGAATAAGGGTAATAGGAAGAAGAAGACCCTTCTCCACCATTCCGGCTCCAGACCCTTTTCGTATAGGATGGATGCACGGCGTCGGGTAATAATCACAAAATTTGTATTTCATTTTTAATGTCATTTTTATTAATTTATTTTTTTCATACTAATATTTTTCTTCTCTTGTTCAATTTAGGAGGGGTCCAAGTTCCCAGAGATCGACGTCTTTGGTGACGTTTATGTTCGACCCGGAAATGAATTGGCCGAGTCCCTTCATGTAAGTATTATTTAATTTTAATTCTTATGTTACGCATTCAATTTGTATGCATGTTTTAATTTATATTTTATGTTATGTTCAACAGACGACGATGGTGGAGAGGAGCCAGTTGGTTCTTCAAGAGTCCGCCTCCCAGCTTCCTCCCGAGACTCCGATCGAGTCTGTGGCTCCTCCACAGGATGCTGGATTTCAGATCTTGACGGAGACGTTGGATCAGACTCTCGGGAGGAGGCCGGGGACATATTGTCGAGGGATGGGGAATGCCCGGCGGAGGGAACCTAGACCTCGTTCATCGGTGCAGTCTTCACGTCAGGTCACTGCTTTGACAGCACATATGGTCACTCTTGAGAACAAGTTGTCGGCCATTCTGCAGTCCCTCGCACAATCCGGCATTCCCGTCCCGCATTTTGATGAGCCGACCTCCGAGCCCGTCCCTCCCGAGCATCCCCCCCAGACCACTGCCCCGGTTGACGCCCAGACCTCTGACCCGCATATTGGCGACGACTCGGTTGATTTTGATGCATTATTTCATTAGTGTATTTATTTTCATCATAAACATTTATTTTATTTGTAATACATTTATTTTATTTTATAACAATATTTTATTCTAATTTATTTTTATTGCAATTTCATTGTTTAATCAATAAAAAAAATCAATTTTATTTAAAATACAAAATACAAAAAATTAAAAAAAAAAATTGTACAATTAGGTTTGCGCGACGGCACCATTTCGTCGCGCAAACCCGCGTGTAACAAAAAAAATAAAAAATAAATTTTTTTATTTTTTGTAATTCTTGCGCGACGAAAACATACGTCTCGCAAGCACGTTTTGCGCGACGAATAATTTCGTCGCGCAAATATATGAGCGACGAAAGATTTCTCATCGCGCGAATGGTTCTGCGGCGGACATCTGCGTCTCCCGAACCCGTTATGCGCGACGATATATTTGTCGTCGCGCAATTACTTTCGTCGCGCAAAGGTATGTGCGCCGAATTGTATTCGTCGCGCAAAGTTTACGCGACGAACATGTGTTTCGTCTCCATATCGTTGGTGCAACGATGGTTTACCCGTCGCACAGTATTGCGCGACGAAAGGTTTGTCCTCGTCGCGCAAAGGCTTTCTTCACGTCCTTCGCGCGACGGATTGTGCGCGACGAATTTTTTGTCGCGCTGCTTTTTGTGCGACAAAATTGATCTTTGCGCGACGCTTTCTTATTCGTCGCGCAAATAGTAAAATGTAGTAGTGTGGTTTGCTTTTAATTCCAGTGCTAGCTAGTTGCAATAAAAAAAAACATTTTAATTCTAGACTTGGATTTGAAAAAAAAATGTTATGTTAGCATTGAGAATAAAATCTGGTCTTCTCCCCGAGTCTTGTTGAGTAAATTGGTTCGTCTCCCAAATCAAAGCAAATTTCATTTTGGCAAGATGTGTGATTTTATAAATTGCAGTGCTAGCTAGTTCTTATGAAAAACATTTTTAATTCCTGGCTTTAATAAAATATGTTAAAGCTAGCAAGCATCGAGACTAGATCTACTTCTCTTCTCCTTCTCCTCCCCAACCAAAGCAAATTTCATTTTGCAAGTCCTCATGAAAAACATTTTTAATTCAAGGCTTGGATTATAAATAAAAGAAATGAAAGTTGTTGACTTCCAGACTTCTAGTCTTCTACCCAAAATATTCTTCTCATAAATTTGTTCGTCTCCCAAACTCTTGAACATGGACTATATATATATATATTTGCTCGTTCAGTGGAAGAGGGTCGCTTGGATTAAATTCTTGATGGTAAAATAATCAAGAAGTGGTTGATCTCGCAAAAAGCTGTTTAGGGTTGCAGGATGAAAGGCCCTCCATGAGAGAAGTAGCCATTAAGCTCGAGGTTATGGCATGGGATTATTCAGCTGCTAAGGGACTGGTTAAGTTGAATTTCTTTCCATCTCCATCTCCCAAAGAGACCGAGACCACTTTCTTGGGTCATCTTCAAACGCTCAACTTCTTCATGTCAGACGTGAACATGATGAATTGTTTGGTTCTAGTGGGATGCAAAATCAAATCGAAATTAATGCCGAACTCGTATAGTATCATGATGGCCGACATATAATTCATTGTCTTGTTGATAGCTAGCTAGCTAGTGATGTAATGAGAATTTCGATTTTGGCAAGGTTCATGAAAAACATATTGATTTCAAGCCTAAGCCTTGGATAATTAAACAAAATAAATGTTGAAGTTAGCCTCTCAAAAAAATAATTTTTTTTCATAATTTGATGCCAGCTTTTTTTCCTTTTCCAGGGCTTCTTTTAATGATATGATTTTAGACCAAAAATAAAAAATAATAATTCAAATCTAATAAACAATCCCCAGAAGAAGAAAATTTGGTATAAAAAAAGAGTACTTACCACAACACCTCCACACAATAATGTACCATGCCCCACCTCTTCCAACAAAGGTCACAACTAAGGCGGGGCTGTACATAAATACACACACATATATAAATACACGCACACATGCCTTCACCAGATTTATTTAATTGCAAACCAAACCTGTCCTTGGACAAGTAATCGTACCATCACTCTTCCTTGCCATTTCTTCAAAAGCCTGCCAAGATCATCAAATACTAGCAATCAGACAAGGAAAGTACGTACATATATAAGCAGGCATGTAGCCGCGGTGGGAAGATAACATCTTATTACTACACACATGCCTTTATTATATGCACAACTCACGACAAAATTAATTAATTAGTTGCACATACATGATAATACTAACCAATTCGATCACCAAGCTGAACACTTGCCAAGTCTTCGGCCTTCAGAATCAGAACTTCAACTTCACCGATGGCCCAAAAACTAGAAGGAGAGGTGGGCAATTCGGCAGAAACGCTGGCAGATTTAGATCGCACCCAACGTTGTATAAGCTCATCTCCACTGTGATTTGGACGTTCTCCTTCTCTAAGGTAATGTTTCGAGTTTTCGTTTGTTACTGACACAACTCCGCTGACGATGAAGAACATCATTTCCATTTGTTTATCCTTCATAATAATGTACTCATCTTTATACGTTTTTTCAGTAAGATGCTTGCATACTTCTTTCAACACTTCCTCATTCATAGTCTTAAGGATTTCCACCTAGGATATTATTGGAGACCATATTTATTTAAGGCAAAGGAGAAATTAGAATAATGATTAAAATATATAGGATATATATATATAGGTCAGGTTCTCTTCATCCAGAGGAACTTACATTCTTTAGGATGGTCAGTTCTCGAGGCTGATCAGAATCTGTAGGCAGGGTGGTTTCCGTGCTGAATTTCGACCTGAATTCAGAGACTACACTCTTCAAGTCGTCGGCTTTGAGAGCAAGTATTTCAACAGGACCACCACGCACACTACATAGCGCAGAACCAGGTGATAAAGGTAGTTTGGCAGGAAAGGACTTGTGTACCCAAGTTGTAACCCATTGTACAAGTTCTTCTCCATAGAAACTTCCTATTTCACAGGTGTTTTTAACGTTCTCTTCCAAAGCACTATCGCTTTCAATTAATACAACTCCTCGGATGACGAAGAACATCATTTTAAGTGGTTTTTTCTCTTGAAGAATATGGCGCTTGGCAACATTGAAGTTCATGTGCTTAAGGCACTTGGATATTGCTTCCAACACTTGTTCATCCATTTGTTGAAAGATTTCCACCTAAAATTAGATAGATGTGACATTGTCAGTTAAGAAAAATTATAAAGCAAATTGGTTAAAAGTTAGTACTGCAGATGGAGCAACTTACTTTCTTTAGCCAAGTCAACCGGATATCTGAGGGAGAGGCGAAATTGCTGAAATGCTTCATGAACTTAGAGACTACATTCTTCAACATCTTGGCCTTCAAAATGAGGACTTCGGCATCATTTGAGACTACTCTAACAGTGCAGGTCGACAAGGGTAATATGTTAGGAAAAGACTTATCCAGTACCCACTCAAGAAGTTCTTCTCCAATAAAATTTTCTTCGAGAGGGTTCCCATTTTTTGTTACCTCTCCTCTCGTGACAAAGAACATCCTCCTAACTGGTTGGTTCTCTCGAACAATACAGTAATCGCGTTTGTAGCTAACCAGAGAAAGATGATGCGACATTGCTTTCAATACTTGTTTATCCATAGTTTGAAGTTTTGGCACCTAGGATTTGACACATTATTAATTTCTCAAACATAAAGAGAACATTATATAAAACAAATAAGTAACGTCATTGTATGTTAGTAGCTAGCAAGGATGGAAGGTGAGAATTAAATTATTCAAATTTTATATATCTTCTAAATAGAGAGGAGCTTACTTTTTGAAGAATAGTTACCACCATGCGCAACTCGTTGATATGCCGCCTGGAACTAAAGCTCAAGGTCGCCATGTCTGTGGCAGAGAGAACAAGGGCTTGAACATCATCAATGGCCTGAACAGACTGGTTTATGGGTTTTGCATCACCAGATGGGGAAACTAGAAGTTCCTCTCCATAAAAATCTCCTGGGCCTAGATGTTCCAACTGAGAACCATCTGTCTTTTCAATGATTACGCGTCCGTCCACAATGAAAAGCATCATTTGAAGTGTTTCATCCTTGTTTATAATGATTTGTCCAGGAGTATACTTCTTGGGATGAAGTTTCTCAGATATTTCTACCAAAACTCCTTCGTCCATGTCTTTAAGTAGTGGCACCTAGAAATAGATACAATATTTGAGAAAAATAATCAGCAATTAAAAATAATATATATATATATATATATATCATCATTGGATACGAATAATGGTGGTGAAAATTTAAATACGATGCGTTTGGATGAACCTACCTTCCTCAGCCTACTCAATGGGCTGTACCTTTTGATATCTTCGCGGGGAAGAATAGAGAGGATTTCCCTAACCACATCAAAATCCGAGTTTTCAACAAGTTCTCTTTGTATCTCTTCCATGATCTCCTGCTTTCTGCTAAGGGGGATGCCATGGCCAGATAACCATGATTCTACCTTTCGGTCATTTTCTTTAGTCTTCCGTTTAAGTTTATTCTCGCGTCTGTGCGACTCTAACCTTTCAGTATCTATAAGCACATAGGTCTATTTCACAACAACAAGGTTCAGTTCATTAAAAAAGAGAGAAAAAAAAAAAATCAAATCAGGAGCTTTATGCTTAAGGAGAACTTTTTATATACACCGCACCAACCTGCAAATTTCCAATGAGATATACAAACAGTATCAAGCCGATTATAGATATAAAAGCTACAAAGGCGATTTCCCATGTATAGAAACTCGGTTCGAGATTTGAAGCAAGAGAACTGCAAACATGAAATGGATTAGAATACATAATATATACAAATCTCAATTGCTCAATGTAAGGAAATCAAAAACCATCTCTCTAGTTTAAAAAACAGCATCAATGTATACGTTGGTTTCACATGTACAAACCTCAAATTTCGCAGGCCCCAACAAAAACTGTTCAAAAACTTCAGGGGATAGTCTGTTGACCACAATGCACCTGACTGAAGGACATTTAGGTATATACCAAAATCAAAGAGAGTTGTATCTGGTGGATCTATAGGACAGGAATTATTTAGAACTGTAATATTTTTCATGGTTTGGTGATCGTGACAATTAAATGTAGTAGCGCCACATCCATTTCCATATTGACACGCATGTTCCCAGCAACTTATCATTTGTTGAGCAGCAAAAAAGTACCAAAACGCTCCAAGCACCTAAAGAAACAACAAGCTTGTTAGATTGAACTTTTGAGAAAAATATGATCCTTTATTTAAAGAAAGCAAACTTTTTAAAATTAAATAAATTATGATAAAAGTGAAACTTACATGACTAGCGAGAATGTAGAGAAAAAGATTGAGTAAGCCTTTAAGCCATAATGGGATATGTCCTTTGAAAGGTTTTCTAGCTTTTTTGCATGATAGGTAGATGCGAAGAACTCGTGGTACATATTGCACCATAACAAGAAAGTTCATAATACGCTTCCCGAAAGATCCTGAGACCCTCATCTTTGGAAAGAAAATGAGAATTGCCACCTGGACACGTTGCAATGTTAATATCAACTATTAACAACATATCGTGAGACAAAATATTAAATTAGGTTAATACTAGAGATACTAAATTTGTGTATCAAGTGACCTGACAATTGGATCCCAAGTGACCTGACAATTGGATCCCAAGTGACATGGCAATGTCATATCATCGCTTAATGATATGGATTTATTAATTAGTTCAAAAGTCTTAATGATTTTTTAGGGGGAAAAAAGGTCCTAACTGACAAGAACCGACTACAATACAGTACCCTTTTCTTCGCCAGGATGTCTGCCTTTCGTCAACCAAATCATTTTTCCAATACTTTTCTCAGTTTCACAAAATCACTCAAATATGAATGGGCAATTTAGTACTATGAACTTTCACCCTTATGGCATGTTTGCACTTGCAATTTTAATAGTTATGTATCCTAATCTTATTAATTTTTTGAAATATGGTTCCAACATTAACTTTACATGCCAAAAATTTTGTTAATTGCCTACGTGGCAATGGTAGGTCCCACCTATTCACTTCTTTTGAATCCATTTGAAGGGTATTTTCAGGTAATTGGTGTCTCCTCTCCCAAACCCATTTGACACAAAAAAATCCCACCCAAACCCATTTGACATCAATTGTCTAAAATACCCTTCAACTAGCATTAAAAGAAGTGAATAAGTAGGTCACAAGTCTGCCACGTGGGCAATTAATGGAAATTTCGCTAGTCAAGTTAATGCATTAACTAGATTGCAAAAAATTAATAAGATTAGAATACATAATTTTTAAATTTGAGAGTGCACAGACAAACATGCCTTAAGGGTGAAAGTTTAGCATTCTAATTGAAATTAACCCTAGTTTTATTTGGTTGAAATCGAAATAGCAGAGACGATGCCCAGTCTTCATGATAGATGTATTCTTATTCGATTCTATCAAACACAGTCAGAATCAGGGGCAGAGCCAGCATGGGACCAGTGTGGTCCCATGTCCCCACTCCATTTTTACCTCTTTTATTTGTATATTATATATGATATATAATATTATAATATATTAGATTGATTTTAGGATATTTACTCTAAAATAAAATAAAATATTATGTTCTTTTTGTATACAAATAAACAGTAAAATTTCTTTATCTCCCTTAAATCTTCAAGGTTAGTTTATGATATTTGCACAAAAAACTCCTAAAGTTTTAACATTTTATTTAAACTTTTGTTAATTTCTTATTTTCCTAATTTTTTTTTTTTCGTATGAGTTGGGTACCTTAATATTGCTCTTTATGAACTCTTTTTTCTTCCCCATTTATTTTTATCTGTTGGAATATAAATGATTAATTTTTAAGTCTTTAATAGTTTAGATGATAAAATTAATATTTAACCAATTTAAAATATGAAATTCATGATAATTATGAAGATAAGACAAATTTTATGAAAGACCCCCTCTAATGTGAAATACTGGCCCCGCTACTGGTCAAAATGTTATCTAATATGGTTGAAATGGTACTTATAGCCACCGATGTATTGATCACTTGGTCTTCATATCATTATAACAGTCTATAAAGTCCTTGAATCTTTATGGTGACACCATTTACATTTGGGGTCCTATACGAAATTTTTTTCAACGATCCAAACAATCTATTTTTTTAAGTCTACATCCATAGATCATCTTTGCAAAAAATTAGACAAATCGAAAACCGTTTTGACATCTAATTGTGTCCTACAAAATTAATGAACACGGTCTTCAAAAAAGGACAAAATTTTCAATAGAATGGTCAAATGATATCGGATTCAAGAGATTTTTTTTGTAAATATGATCTTTGAATGAATATCTACAAAATAGACGATTTGAATTAGTGAAGTACAATACAAAGTGGGCCCTACAAGGTGTCTCTTAAATAAACTTATTTGAGGGATTCCTAATATATATATATATATATATATATATATACAATCCCCTTCTATTGAGGGATCCCTAAAATATTATTTGAGGGACACCATTTAGGGTATACTACGAATTTTGTTCTAACGATCCAAACCATCTATTTTGTAAGTCTAAATTCATAGATCATCCTTGCAAAAAATTAGACAATTCGGAAAACGTTTCGACATCCAATTGTATCATACAAAATCAATGAACATGGTGCTTCAAGAAAGTACTAAAATTTCAATAACACAATTGAGTGGTCAAACAATATCAGATTCTTGTGATTTTTTTTGTAGAGATGAGATTTGAATGATTATCTAAAATATAGACAGTTTGGATTAGTGAAATATGATGCGAAGTAGACCCTACAAAGGTGTCCATCGAATAAGCTAATTTAAGGGATCCCTTAATGGAAGCTCTATATATATAGGACTATTCTCTAGTGCGGACGTCGGGAATTGCTTAATGTCCGGACTCGTTTTGTTTTTTTCACATGATCAGAATGAATTCATTCATTCAGTGGGAAGAAAACCATTTCCATTTTGTTTTCTACATCTCTCTTCTTTATCATTAGAAAAAAGGCACTAAAGCACACATAACAGCCTCCAAATTCTTTCTACAGGCCACCAATGAAGGAAAAGCCAATCTAGAGGTGATGTTTGAGTTTTAGGTATTGGTAGAGCATGGTTTCTATTCTACCTTTACCAAGAAAAGTGATAAGGTTAATTTATTATCACAAAGAAGGCAAAAGAACATGTAGGACGATGTTAGAAAAAGTACGGACGTCCGTAGTAGAGAACAACTCATAAAGGACCAACTCATATATATATATATATATATATATATATATATATATCATTGCATGCAAACAAAAACAGTGAGATTTATGACCAAAATAAAAAATAAAAACAGTGAGATTGGAAAAGCAATTAACTACTGGATCTAGAGTCTGGATATCAAAGAACTTTTCTTCATACCTGTGGAAGAGGAAGAATAGCTAAAATGTCAACTATGATGGACGACTCCCGTATCTCCTTTGTTATACTTGGTATTAGATATTCCTTCTCATGAACTTCAGTTACTTCAGGTAATAACTCACGAAAGCATTTGATGAATGATGTTATTAACTTGGAGGAGCAACTTTTGGGAAGAATTCGATTCATGAAAGGCGAACAATTTTCAAATCTACAAACTTGCAAAATTATTCTGCCTACATAAAATAGATCAGTGAACAATCGCGAGACGAGAGCGATAATCTTTATGGTGTTGTCCAACCTCAGACACTTCAAATCGTGGTTGAGGAGAGGAATGTAGAGGAACAAAGGATCCAGGAAAACGCCAAGCACACATGATGTTATAAATATTTTAGTCAACCGTGCCGCATTTTTTGAATTTTTCACATCTACATCTCTCGTGGCAGAATTTTCCGTTGTCTGGTTTGAATTTGGATAATCTGTTCTGCTGGCCAAGACACAAAGAACATAAAATTACGCATATAGGATAGAATTAAAGATTTGGCTTGATTATACTATTATTAATGTTATTGCAATGCAATGACTTTAGCATGTCCTTAAAACAACAAAAGGTTAAACTGTTCTAGATCAATAAGAATATAATTTAAAACATTTATTTTTGTAAGAAAGGAAAAAAGTTGAATTTGGGTCATGCATTTGAAACTCGTACGTATATAGAGAAACCAACCTTGCTTCAGCGTTCTCTAAATCACCGTGAGCGGAAGCCATATAAAACTCAAAGCTTTTTTGTTTTCTTGTCTTTTTTACTTTTTCCAGAAACTGAATCTGATCTTGCTAGTGGAATTTGCAAATGATGGGAGCAAACTGAAGTCAAGTTATGAGAATGGTAGATGCTCTCGTTTTGAAGCTTCTAGAGTTTAGATCAACAATAATTGCTATATAAAATAAGATATGTGAGAGACTTAGTGTAGTAGACATTTGATAAACCTTGTCCCCTACTACTCTTCCACTAAGTGTAAAGAATCAGAGGCAACTGGCTGTGAACAATAATTGTGGTTGACTGAGGAGGAAGGACAAACACAACGACAAAGACATAGACGTTTTAAAATCATATCAGTTAGACTATCAAAATCACCACAAATGAAGGTGAAGATGAAGATGGCGACTCGCAATTTTAAAAAAAACAAAATTTCCACATTTTCAGGAAGTTGGTGCAAATCATCATCATCATTATTTAAAAAACAATTTTACCACATTATCTGAATCACGTGAAGGACAGAGTCAAATTAGATAATTCAATATATGTAAATGGATCTATACGTACGTGACTTTCACTAGATTCAATATAATTTAGTTTCACAGCTTTGTGCAATTATCCTTCTGATTAGTATCCAAGTTAAAGCGATGAGTGCTCAGCAGAGTATGAACTTTGGAGCACAAAATAGCCCATAATTATTGATTTAGAAGGGTAAATTTGCATCAATATCACAGGCACTCGTATTGTGTCTTAATAATTTATTTCTTTTATTACTCAAACTTTACTTTTAAATGGGCGAGACTTCTAAAGACTGATTTATATTCAACTCCAATAAAACTCGTATTGTGTCTTAATCTCAAATTTTTTGATGAACTTGTATGGAATTAATCTTTGTTTACATTATAAAAAAAAAAATTAGTTTTATGAACATTTTCACTAGAAAGTTATAAATTATAAAAATATAATTGTATTTGATTATAAAAGAAAGAGGCACGAATTATGAACGAATGGGTGGGTATATAGACCTAGGAATCATTTTCGAGGTTGAATATGATATAAATTAACTAATATCAACATTTTGGCCTTGGATATTTTTTTTTTTACCGTTAAATTTCATTAGATTCAATCAAGCTCGTCTGATTGGAAATAGACACTTAGTTTTTTTAATTAAAAAAAATGGGAAAATTTGAATTTGTACCATTGGATTGCAATAGTCCAATGGCCTGAACAGACTCGTTTATGGGTTTTGCATCACTAGAGGAAGTCCACAAAACAGATAACGGAAGTTTCTCTCCATAAAAATCTTGTGCGCCTAATTGCAACTGAGAATTTTCCTTTTCAATGGTTACATGTCCGTCCACGATGAAAAGCATCATTTCAAGTGTTTCATCCTTGTTTATAATGATTTCTCCACGAGTATACTTCTGGGGCTTAAGCTTCTCAGAGATTTCTCTCAAAACTCCTTCGTCCATGTCTTTAAGTAGTGGCACCTATAAATAGATACAATATTTGAGAAAAATATGAAGCAAATCTTCTAAAAGTTAGTACTGTGTAGCTAGGATGATATGTAATGGTTTTAATTGGATGCGTTTTCTTCATTAAGTTCTAAATACTTGCTTCATATATATATATATATATATATATATATATATGATCTTTGAATGAGTATCTACAAAATAGACGGTTTGAATTAGTAAAATACAATCTAGAGAGGGGCCTAAAAGGGGTGTCCCTCAAATAAGTTATTTGAGGGACACCCTTTTTAGGCCCCTCTCTAGATTGTATTTCACTAATTCAAACCGTCTATTTTGTAGATACTCATTCAAAGATATCTCTACAAAAAATCGCTTGAATCCGATATCATTTGACCACTCAATTGAATTATTGAAATTTTAGTACTTTCTTAAAGCACTGTGTTCATTGATTTTGTAAGACACAATTGGATATCAAAACAGTTTCCGATTTGTCTAATTGTTTTCAAGGATGATCTATGAATATATACTTAAAAAATAGATGGTTTCGATCGTTGAAAAAAAATTCGTATAGGACCCTAAAGGGTGAGGGATTCCTCAATAGAAGGGGACTATATATATCGAAGTGTTTTTAGGTTAAGCCATCAAACTCTAGTATCTCTCCACTTCTTTTTTGGTGGTCCTAATAAAACATGAAAACTCACTTCCAATTATTCCCTCTTTTTTTATTTTATTTATGAAATGCATATTCTAGTAAGCTCTAATGACTGCTCTACCCTCAAACTAAAGTAGCAGCATGATGTGGTCTTTGATAGAACAAAAACTAAACGCGTGTAATGCACACGGAGATTTTAAAACATATTAAAAAGAAAAATAGACCGCACTTGCTGCTTTGTTGCTCTTTACTCCGGCTTTCTCACAAACAGGTTGTGGGCATTCTTGCCCAGCCGCCCAAGAGGTCAAAATGACTGACTTCTATGGTATCCGGCGAGGTGAGGTGCAACTGCGCCTCTTTGAGCTTCTTTGAGTCCCCCGATTGTTGTTGAGAGAAGGATTTGACAAACCGGCTAACTATTACCCGCCATTGGGAAGATGATTGGGGTTTCTTAGATAAGTTTGGGTGGGAATGTCTTCACCTTCATTGACATATGGTTTCTTAAAAAAGAGAGGGAGAGTTAGGTCGTTGGTTTGTATGAGAGAAAGGGAGCGGGTGGGGATGGATGGGTTAGGTTGACGGGGAAGGGGTGGGAGCTGGGGGCTGGGAGGGACGGAGAGTGGAGATCGGGGAAAAGGGGTGGGAGCTGGGGGCTAGGAGGGACGGAGGGTGGAGATCGGGGAGAGGAGGTGGGGCTGGTTGATCATTGTGTTTTTAATTATTTTATAACTTTTTTGAATAATGCTACTCTTAACACATTTGTATACCACCTTATGTGGCAAATGAGGTAGACAACCACATCAATTAAATTTATTTAATTTTTTTTCTTTTATGATTTACTAACACTTAAAAAAACACAATTAATTAAAATTTCTTTATTAAAACTAGCCCGAGCATGTGCTAATTGGTTTTATTTTTTATTTTTTATTTTATTTTTAGAATTAAGAATAGATAACATGGGTAGTTATGTTCTATAAAAGTAGGGCCTATTATCTTTTTTTATTTTTTTTATTTTTTTAAATAGGAAAATGTGAATTTATGATATTATCCTCATTTAATTAATAATTTCAATTCTTCATGTTTGAATTAATCAAGGGCATTTTCTGGTATTTTGAATGTTTCCATTCTTTGCCTTTTGCTTTATATATAGAGATACACTTCATTAAATTAATTGACATGGCATATGATCTAGGCATACCCATCATGTGGTATAGAAATGTGGGATAAAAATGTGGTAAATGAATTTAAAATATATATAATTTTTTATAATTTTTTTCACCCACCTGGAATTCTTATCAGAGTAAAAAGTGGGACTCGTTATTGTCACGTAAGCAATTAAAATGGTTTTGATCCATTTAGGTCTTTCATGAGTTTGGTTATGAATTTGCAAGTTTTCAAAGATGTACTTGTTTACTGCTTTTTACTAAATGAGATTAGGATGGGTGTTTTCAGCCTGGGGTATATGTAGATGGAAAGGCCACTACTACTTAATTAAAGTCATGGGTTTAGAGGAACTTACCTGCATATATTTTTTAATACGGATTTGAAGATTCGGGGGAAGAATAGAGAAGATATAGTCCAAATCAGCATCCCCGTCTTCTTCAACTTTTTGGGGATGCCATTTTCAGATAACCACAACTCTGTCTCTTTATCTTTCTTTTCCATCTTTCGTTTCACTTTCACCTTGTGTCTATGGTCTTCTCTTCGTGCAGTATTCAACTGCATGTATGTCTATATATATATATATATATATATATATATATATATATATATATGCATGCCACAACAAGCAGCTCAGTCATTCTTAACTAGGTATTAGTTATTTATGTATCCTTTAAATCAAAAACGATACATGCAACTTTCTTTAAATTAAACTCAAGCCTAACCTGCAAATTTCCAATGAGATATAAGAATAAAAGCAATCCAATTATAGAGATGAACGCTTCAAAGAGGTTCTCCCATCCATCCACGCTAGGCTCAAGATTTGAACCAAGAGAACTGCAAAAATGTAATGGTAAAACATATATATGATTGGAAGTAAGCAAATTCATCATTACCCATCAAAGTTCAAACAAACAACACCAAAAAAAAATAAAAATTACAAACCTCAAATTTCGCAGTCCCCACCAAAAACAATTGGAGATCTTTTGAAAGTATTTTGTTGACCCTGGTATACCAGATTGAAGGATTGTACTATATACACCAAAATCAAAGAGCGTTGTATTCGCTGGACTTATTTCTAAATGTGTTATGCTCATGACAGCCAAAAGAACTAGTATCACATCCCTTTTTTTTCCGACATGCATCATACCAACAAATGGTCATTCGTTGAATAGCGAAAAAAATACTATATAACTCCAAGTACTTAAATAATAACAAGTTTGTTAATTAGATTAGACTTAGAGATGATGATGAAAATATAAATAAAATTAGATTTTAATTTTTGACTTCACTCAAGTTAAACAAAAATACTTCAAAATATATTTATCAAATACTGTCAAATTTGGCGTATTTGGAAGGACTCGCCTCCTTGCGTCACAACATTAGATTCTCGTGATTAGGACAGTTTCCTTTTTCAACAACTTATCTTCACCCTTTGAACATAGACTGAAAATTATGAGAGTTTCTACCTATAGCAGTACGAGGTATTTACCCTTACGCCCAAGAGACTAGAGTTTGAATGCCTTTGGTTATAACAAAAAGGAAAAAAGAACATACACGAATAAGGATTGGAAGAAGGACTTAATGTTATGAAACATTATTGTTTTGTGAAAATGTAACTCAAGAATATTAAGTATATGCCTACTCTATTGTAATATGGATCATTTTGCCCCATGTACATTTTCCATTCATCAAGGTTGATTGAGTTAAGAACCTAGCCTCTTACGGAAAAAAAAAATCCAACCAAATCATTTATCAAGATTAAATATTGTTACTTACATGACTAGCCAGGATATACATAAAAAAATTCAAGACACCTTTAATGACAGGACTCGATCCCAATTCCACTTTGAAATTCGAACCAAGTCCTGTGCGTGTCCGACACCTGGCGAATGTCGGGCACAAATGCCTTTTTTACCCTTCCTGTTACAAATGCGTTTAACCTTCCCTTAGATTTCTGCCGAAAATTCGGCAGAATCTCCTCTGTAATTTGTCCAAACCCAAAAAATTTTCACCTGTTAAACAAGCAAATAATTTCACACAAACTGCCAGAATAAATCCAATCAACCATTCACCAGTTCAAGTTTCCTACTAAAACTAGATATCAGAGCAATTGCTATAAATTTACAAAACCTTAAGTACTTTCCAACCAAATCCTACGTTTCTTGGTGGCGCGGAAGCTAGGAGTGGCCCGGAGGTGGATTCCTGCGTACTTCTATGGCCTGGGGGCGAAAAACAAGTTGAAAGTGTGAGTAGACAAAAATAATGTTCTTAAAACAATTTAGAAATATAATAACCCCCGTTGTAAAAATAATTCGATATGTAAATCTAAAATTCGACTGTATTCAATTACAAGGCATTTAGATAAAACATAGGTATGTATACGTATCTTTACCGATATAAAACATGCATGTATATCGAGAAAACTGGTATATAAAATGACTGAAAGTAAGGGCTGCATAAAAGTACTCAAATTCCTTTAAAACTACCACCTAGATGTACCCATGTAAATCCGTCAATTCCCCTGGCAGGTCTCGGCGACACGCAGTCTATCCGAGCCGCAAACTGGCAGGATTCAGGGGACTATGGTCAGCCTGATCCGCTGGCAGGTCTCGATGACACCAAGTCAACTTGAGCCGCTCTGGCAGGATTCAGGGGCCGTAGTCAGCCTGATCCGCAATCTAGCAGGTCTCGGGGACACAAAGTCAGCCGAGCCGCAAATCCTGGCAAGTCTTGGGACACCAAGTCTGCCGAGCCGCAAATCCTGGCACTCACGGTCCGAGCGTCCCCGAAACTCGTGAGGCGATGTCAAGTGCACTGACAGAACTGTAAATAGACTGGATGTCCGTAGACATCGGTCCATCTGAGGGTAATCACCAAAAAAATGGGTATGTGGTGGTTTTTAAAATAAAGTACTTAAGAAAGTCTGATAAATAACTATAATCTGAAACTATGCTGCTATCTTATCTAATAGAAGTCTCAACTCTGTTTTCTACAGCTTTTTAGCATGTGCAACTAAGCAGCATGAAATTATAGAAATGTTACTGCACAATCTTGCTCGAAAAACAGGCAATAAAACTTATTCAAGATCAAATATCAATTTATTCAGATAAACTCATTTATAAAAACTCATATTATAAACTTATTTATATAAAATCATTTATGAAAGAAAATCCACTCATTGTTGGTCCGAGCTAGCTGCACCTTTTGAAGGTCCCTCCTGTGGCACAGTCTGGCCTCTGGTGCCTGATTAACCATGAAGATTAAATTAATAAAACTGCTCAATAAAAGAATTATATTAAACACCCTGCCCCCGGTTCCTAGAAATGTGTGCACCCATTTTAAAGTCACTCCTATGCCCACTTTAGCCTTTCAGACAATTAGAACGGCCTTGAAAGACTTGAAACTTTACTAAGCGATAAACTGCCAGACCGGCCGATCCGGAATCCCGTGGGGTCCACGATCTCCGATGGCCAATCTGGGATTCTCTAAAGGTCTCTCACGGGGAAAGACCCACATCCTGCGAGTTTGGTCCGAAACGGACGGTCGGATTAGCCAAAATCGCGTTATCGCTTAAAATCCAAACCCTAGCCCCAGGGTTCGCGATTTCGGAGTATCCGGGACTCCGATTCGAAATCCGTCGAATCCCACACGATCCTGAAATCATGTCAAACGACATATCCAAAATTGAGTGCGATCCAACGACTCGACGACACTGCACCCAGGAATCGCGCAATATGGAAAATCCGTTCGGGGTCCAAACGGATTCCAAATCGAGATCCGCGAAATCCTACGCGCTCGTGACAACACGAGAATCGTAAAATTACACAGAATTGCTACTGTACCCTCACCCACGCGCTGCCACACGCGCCGGCAGCTTGGGTGTCCAAAGCGATAATGGGTTGCCGGAAAAACTCAAAACCGAGACTCCAAACTTCTATCCTAGGTAAAACACCCCATTTGGAGTCACTTTTGTTCTTGGAAATACCCCAAAAAGTGGCCGAAAATGGCCGATCACGGCTGCCGAAGTTTGGCCAATTTTCAATTCGAAAATCGAGTGATCTAGAGTTAAAATCGATCAAAACCTAGCCAACCATCAGTTAGAGCATGAAAAATAGCTGAGAATCCATAACTTACTCGAACGATTTGGTGGAGAATCGAGGGAGAACGAAGAGCTTGAAGATTCGAATGAAAACCGGCGATTTTCGCCAGTTTCCGGCGAACTCCGGGCGGCCCAAGGGCGGCGATGGGTCAGGTCGTGACGGCGAGGGTGTGGCGGAGCTATTGGTACCAACACCGGAGATCGGCGTGCCCTGTGGTGGCCGCTGTCTCGATCGGAAGGGAGGAGGGTGGCGCGGCTGGGTGCGACGGGAGGAGAGAGAAATGAGGAGAGAGAAAGGAGAAAAGAGATAAAAATCTAACTTTTATCGAAATTACCGTTTTGCCCTTCGTGGTATTTTGACCGTATTGTCTTCGTTACAACTGCGATTCGAGTCTACTCCGTGTCTACGGACTCGTTTCGCCGTGCTCTACCCAATGGCGCAAGCGGAATTGCCAAATTCCTTGTCGGTCAAAAAGTCAACTTTTTCCTTATTAAATAATGCGATGGCAAAATCGTCTTTCTTCTCTAATAAATTAATACTAATTTTGAGATATTTTGTTTTGGGTTATTACATTTAACCCATATAGCAGTCTCTTTGATCTCTTCTTTAGAGTCTTTTTAAGTTCCTTACATGATAAGTAGATCCGAAAAACTCGTGGCACATATTGCAACAAAACAAAAAGATTCATAATAGCCATCCTTTTTGTGCTCAAAGATCTCAAGTCCCGCATTTTTGAAAAGAAGATGAAAATTGCTACCTGGACAACATAATACAAACATTTAAAATCAAATTATCACGAGCAAAGATCACTAATATTGGCCACTGTCGGCCCACTGTGGCTAGGTAAATTGTGGCTTTTGCCTCTTTTGCTAGTAGAAAGTAAATTCCAATAAAGGTCTAACCTGTGGAAGCGGAAGAATAGGCAAAATGTCAATGAAGATATTATTGTAGAAGCGGAAGAATACCCACATCTTAGCTATTGTTGATTTCCACGAAAACCTTATTTTCGAGTCGTTTTGTGTGACACTGACACGATATTTAGCAGATGTATAAATTTGAAAAATAATGTCAAATATATAGAAAAGATCAGTGAGTGATCTTAAAAGAAGAGCTGTTGTCTTCGAGTTTCTGTCAGCCAGCAGGCACTTGATATCATCCTTCATCATAGGAACGTAGAGAAACAATGGATCCAGTGCAACAGCAAACAGACATGATACTACAAATATCTTCTTCCACATTTGAAGGAAAGCCCCCCAACGAGTATCATGATTTTCGTCCTCTTTTTTATTTGATCCATCTTCATCTTTCATGGCTGAGTTTTTCACTGTCGCCCCTGAATTTGAATAACGATCACTGGAGAAAAACAAAAACAAAAACAAAAAAAAAAAAAAAAAATGTAAATTTGCGCATATCAGCTCGTTTGACAAGAAAAAGCAGTCCATTAATTTAATTTTACTACGTATTATTTTATTATATGTACCACCATATGTGTTTAAATATTTGGCTTATTACAACGCAATGACTTTAGTTGTTCTCAAAACAACAAAAGGTTCTGTTCTTTTTTCTTTTTTCTTTTTTCTTTTTTCTTTTTTGAACGAAAAGGTTCTGTTCTGTAGTGGGGACTTTGCATTGTTTGATATAAGAATATTTATTTAAGAAAGGAAAAATGAAAATGGTGCCTGCATGTTAAAGTTGTACGTATATATACAAACTAACCTTGCAACTTTCTCTTTCGAGTTGTCTGTTGCTTCAGTTTTCCCTTCCATGTTCCCTTCCATGTTCCCTTCTATGTTCTCCACAACTACAGTTACTTCACCGGTAGCCATGCAAACCTTTCTTCTTCTTCCTTTTTTTCTTTTTTTTTTGGCAGAAAACTGAATCTGATCTGTGCTAGAATTCTGGAATGCAAATGATGGAGCAAATCCCCTTTAAATCTCAAATTTTCTACAACTTAAAGTCAAGTTTATAAGAATGGTAGATGTATGTACTGTGTACATGCTGTTTGGTCCAAGGTACGTGGCCACGTGAAGCTTTTGTGTGGACTGTTTTCTGCCACGTTTTGAATCTTATTGAATGCACGTTGTGGAATTAAAAGGAGAGACTTTTTTTTGGCACTTGTTAGTTGTGGAACTAATGCAGGTATGAATGGGAAAATGACTTTACATGGATAAAGTCTTCACGGTTCATGAGCAGTATACAGGGAGCAAGTAATGTAATGATATGACCTTCTTAATGGCACCTTGTGGTTTCATTGCAAATTTTGTTTCAATGATATCAATAAGGGGGAAAGGACAGACAATTGTAAAGTGTTCGGTGGTTTTGTGTTTTTCCTTCTGCTCCAAAAAGTACGAAACACACAGCGACAAAGACATAGGCACTTTAAAATCATAACACTTCAAGACCTTATCGTTGATGGACTATGCAACAATCACACACAAGCCACGAAAAGATAAAGCACACACACAAACTGAAAAATAAACACAAACAAAAAACACAAGAATTTATAGAGGTTTGCCGTTGTGTCTACGTCCTCTTGGTGATCCCCAAGAAATTCACTAGTACGAAAGAACCTCTTTGGTTACAATGAAGAAGCCCATTTGCTCTCTCACAAATCCTAACTCTCTTTTCTCTCACCGTTGGCTCAACCCAATTTGATGTCTTAATTTTCTCACGTTATCAAAATCTAGTGCTAAAGTGCCTATTTATACTTCATGGGATTTTAGTACTATTATACAAGGAATAGGAAACCTAAAACATCTCAAAACTAAGAGAAAATCTGTCCAGATAAGTCAGGGATACACGCTGGATTCACATGTCTTGCTAGAGCGCCACTCGCGCCGCTCGAGCGCTTGTTTCATCTCGAGTCAGAGTTCTGCCACTTGAGGGCCAGAGCCCAGTCAACACGTCTGCTGCTCGTTTGACTGCCCGTTTCCTTCAATCCTTCCATATCTTTAGGTGAGCCAACATCAACAATATCCACATTGGCAAGCCTTAAATACCTTGTGAAAATCATCGACCCCTAGATCCTTTTCAACCCTCTTGGAAAACCGTTCTAGTAATTCCCAAGAGCTCCACCTCAATCTTTAGCATGCAACAAGATTGAGCAAGCTCAAAAATGTTTGAACTTCTTAGCTGTGACTGGCTTGATCAAGCAATCTGAAGCGTTCTCATCTGTATGAATCCCGATCAAAAGAATCAAAGACTTCTTCGTCGGAATGCTAACAAAAAGATTATTTTATCCGGTAATATCGTCCATCAATATGCTTAGACCTTCTATGAAACACTTGGTTCTTGACTAAGTATATGGCACTTTGACTGTCATAACAAAACGAAGACAAATAGGGAAAACCTTTTGTCTATGAAAATGAGGAAAGAAGAGGGGAGAGGGGAGAGGGGAGAGAGGAGATGGGAGAGGGGAGATGGGAGGAAGAACAATGGCTTCCTCCTTTTTCAAAGTAAAAACGGCTTTAGGAGTGTTTTTTGGGAGTGAATGTGCTAGGAATTTTTGCAGTGAGAAGAGTTTTGCCTAAACAACTTTGTTTAGGCTTTATTAAGGGTATGTACATTAAACACCTAATAATTTATTTCTTTTAGTAATTTATTACTCAAACTTTACTTTTAAAGGGATCGGGACCCATAAAGACCAAAGTCATGTTATAATAAAAGGGGAATGCTAGCAACCTTCTCTCTAACTTTCTCTTTTGAACCTTCTCTCTTCCCCTCATGACATGTGTCCCTTTTTACACTTAAAAAATGCCATTAATATATTAGACAATGTATCTTTTGTTTCTCAAATTTACCCTTATTAAATGCATTGAACAAAATAACTTTTGTTTGCACCTTGTTAAAAACATTAAGGGAGAATTAACATATTCCACAAAATTAACGTCAATTATTTAAAATATAAAATATAAAAAATTGTTTACTTTTTTCTTTGTGAGGGAAGGGGGATGAGTTTTTTGGTATGGAATCGGAGGAGAGAGCGAGAGGTACAATGGATGGTGGGGTTTTGGACTGGAGAGCGATGGTGATGATTGGGTAGGTATGAGGACTGTTGTTTTGGCCAAGGGAGGGGGCTGGGTTTTGGGTCAGAGAGAGAGACAGATGGTGTAATGGGTTTGGATTTTCATCTTCTTTTTTTTTTAATATTTCTTTTTATTTTTTAACTTTTTTAATCCATTAGAATGTTCATTAAATTTTTAAAAAATTTAAATTTATTTTCAAATGTTTATTTAATTGAACTTTAAGTTGTAAATTAAAGAAAATATAAAATTAATGCATTTAATATGGGTAAATTTGTGTCACGCCCCGGACCGAGGTAGGTAAAAACCCCGCGCCCAGTGCGTGAGAAAATAAAAACTAAAATAAAATAAATAGATAAAAGCCAAAACATGGTTTAAAATAAACTTCTCTTATAAAAATAGATCCAAAATCTTACAACTTTACAATAAATAAATAAAGCTCTATCACTATCATCTAATTCAGCCCCAACCGATTTAGTCCTTGTCTTGCCCACTAATTCATCTGAAAAAGTAAACAGGGTGAGGGATGAGCAACCACAGCTTAGTAGGGATATGAGACCTTACCATAGTAGATTGATATAACTAAATTAAGTGACATGCAATCATACAACCAAATATCACATTAATGTTAATAATAATAATGATGCACGAATGCTCTTCAATTCTGCCTAACCCGTTAATCTATATAATAGGGCAAGCAAATTTGCATGTCCCATACCATGCATTTTACCACTGTGATTCTGAATGCCTCATTATATAAACTAACACCCATCACAGTTATCCCATAATTCCCCTTTTGCTAGTCATCTTGTCTATACCATTGATCTTCAAGCCCAAATCACCCAATCGACAATTATACCGCCGATTTCCTAATCTACTGTGCACACGAGCTTGCCTGAACTTGGTCCCTACAATGGTCAGACTCAACTACACAAAAGAACCTTCATATTACCCTCTTTTCCATAATTATCTTCTCCATCCAACAACTCCAACCAATTACCATGACATGATATAATTATGCTAACATTATTCAAATAGTTCACAATACGTAAATATAGTATATCAAGAACATTATACAATATCACACATAATATAGAGCTCACGAAATTTAATTAGATCAATCTTTGTAAAAGGTCACCAAGAAACCCCTACCTTGATACCAAAGCTTTTGCTAAAAATGTAAAGTGTTTCCCAATTTTCCATCGAATTCACAAACTCAATTTCTCACTCTTTTCCTTACTCCTCTCTACCACTATTTCTCTCTTGTTGTATGTTTTTTCGGTTTGCTATGCAACTCACGTCCTATATATATATATGACCCAAAATTTTCAATTAACTTTTATGGAGTTACTTTTTATTTGCATTATTTTAATTTATTTTTATGAACATTTCACTTTTAAAATGTTGTAAATTATAAAAACATAATTGTATTTGATTATAAAAGACAAACACACGAATTATGACAGAAAATCAAAAAAAAGGGCCAGCGGCATTTCACACTCTGCTCCACAGAGCTCCATAAACGTATTAAAGCGACTGGAAGTGATTTCGGGCCACAGAACTATATATTTGGAATTGAGACTTTCTCGTTGAAAGAGTCTTATACAACTTGCCGTCTGAACCTTTCAAGTGATTGCACAACTATGTGATGTACACGTAGATGATAAGCTACTTGGATTTCTTTCAAATTAATTCAATATAAAAATACAGAATACGTTTCGGTCAACAACTTGACTATAAAACTCTGAAAGGTAATTTGTAGATACTATTAATTTCAATTTGGTTTTCCGACCCACAAAAGAAAGATATTTTGAAGGAGATATGCGGTTGCGTTTGGACAGGGAATGATTTATGTACATAGAGCGCATGACATTCTAACAGTTACAGAACAAAATTGCTAATAAACTTGAATAATTGAACAATCAATTTACAGTTGCACTTGGACGAGGCTGAACCTCAGCCAAGTCGTTGGCCATTAGAACGAAAACTTCAACTTCACCGATGGCCCAAAAACTAAAAGGAGATAAGGGCAACTCGGTAGAAAAGACAATATATTTAGATTGCATCCAATATTCTATAAGGTCATCTCCGCTGTGATTTGAACATTCTATTTCATTGCAGTTGTTTGTGCTCAAAACTAGATGATCAGTAGTGGGCCCAAACTTAAGGATGATGTGTGATCTGATATGCCTTCAGTAAGCATGTCCTTCGGCATTGCGCACAGAAAGGAAAAAGCAGTAGGTAAGACCTAAGACATTGGTGTGGTACCGACCGAAGGCCCTCTAATACTAAAGTTAGCTGATGACAAAGTAAGGGCATAAGTGTCAAGTCGCTATTACCTTTTGCCCTAGGGGCAAAAGGCCTTATTTATAGAAGTTTTGGTGTTTCATTGGTATAAACTTTCGATGTGGGACTTGTGGGAATAGCCTGGGGAACTACCATGTATCCTAGAAAGTATACTAGTAAAGAACACAACACATCCCTATGAGATATCTTTTGGGAGGCTGAATTGACAACGGGTGCTGAGCACACATGCCGATTGTCAATTGTGAGCCTACGTGAAGAGCCGGTCAATGTAGAATCAATAGTGGGTGCTCAGGGCATCTACCGCTCGTAAGGCTGGGCTGGCCAACTTGGGCTTCTAGGCCCTGCTTGGTGTCAGGTCATTTCCATGTGTCGTGGCGTGAGAGACCTGGTCAAATATGGTACCAACATGACTCCCCCAAGTTCTCGATTGAGAAAAGACTTCTTGGTTGGGGACTCGTACATGTCTTCGACATTCTGATCCGGGCCTCGCTACAGGGATTTTAGCAAGTTCCTAGTGGTTTGCCGATGATACTTATATAGTCCCCCAGTCTCCGACCAATGGGGTTGTTGGGAAAGGGTACTTGGGGGAAAGTCTATCATATGCCCTTGTCATTCGGTATGAAAAGATGAAAGGCTATGAGGGTGAGGAGAACTCAACCCTTAGCACCTGCCGTTTGACATGCTAGGAAGAACGGCTAGGCGGGTGAGGTGAACTCAACCTTGTGAGCCTGACGTTCGGCATGCTTTGTAGATCGGAACAGGTTTCCGAATCGTGATGCACTTATTAGATTTGCTGGGGTTGGCTTGCTGGGATAACAATCTTCGCTTACCATGAGGCCTAGGCTTCCGTGCAAGCATGTGTTTTGTAATGAATGCTAGGAGTGGACACGTTGGATGAGTGCTATTATAATTGTTACGCCCTTTCGCTTCCTGATGCTGGGGCTTCATTATAAAAGGTGAAGGGTTATGCTTGAGGGAACACTTGGTATTTGAGAGCGAAAGTTGAGCTTGAGAGAGGTGATTTCCGGTGAGTAATTTATGGTGAGTAGAAGATTTTCGGCGGTCGGAACAACTGTGTAAAACAAGGTTTGTGATTTTTGCTCATTTACTTATGAATTGAAGTGCATGATTTGTTCACAGTTTTGCATGAACATATGTAGTCGTATATGAACTTTGGGTATTGCATGAGAGCATAGTCTTTGATGCATTAGGATTGGTAGTTTGATTTATGTATGGCATTTAGTTTCTTTTCGCTTCTGTTTATTGATGTCAGAGAGCGAGTCAGAGTATGTGGATAGTCCCGGTGCGTTCGATGGGTAATCATCAGATGATAAATAGGCTACCGTTTCTAAAGGTGCCAATGCTAAGAGCACCAATTCTGATGCACCTGCCAAAGTAGGCAGTTGTGCGGTGACCAGGGCCGGCCCTTGGTCAGGGCAACTAGGGCCATCGCCAGGGGCCCACAATTGATTGGGGCACACAAAATTTTTTTAGTCCATATATATATATGCATATGCAAAAAAAAAAAAAAAAAACTAAAAGTTGAAGGGCATATGTGATATTAGTTAAGAGTTTTACTTGGTATTGTAAAACAATAATACAAGAAGGATGCCAACAGATCTAGAAGAAAACAAAGTCAACGTCCTTATTGTTTTCCCAAGAAGCAAAACCTCTCTGTCTGCAGTTTGGCTTGAAATCGATTTTTATTTCTAATTCTCTCTGGAACTAAGTGTGGAAGGAAGGAACAAAGCTATACTTTGAGTTGGAAGCTGATTATTCTCTCCGAAATTGAGAGCACCAACACCAGAGCACAGCATACAGGACCCAAAATACAGGTTTTATTGTTCTTTCTTGTCTTCATTTAATTAGTTTTACTTTTATTGTTCTTGATTGCTTGTGTGTTTATGATAAATTTTTTAAAATGTTTTCTAAAAAGCAACTTTCTGGAAATCTCAAAAGACAAAAAAAGAAAAAGGAAGAAGAAATTGCTCAAAACCTAAGAGGATCTTTAAATAAATATTTCCTTAAAAATTGCTGAAAGAAGTTTTTCTAAAGTAAAATTATTAAAATCTTATTTGCGGACCACCACGGCTCAAGATAGGCTAAATGGACTAGCTATATTATGCATTGAAAGAGATATGTTGGAAAACATTAAATATGATAGTATAATTGATGATTTTGCTTCTAAAACTGCAACAAGAAGACATTTTAAGTGATCTTTTGTGATTAGGATTTCATTGCTATTTTTATTTTGTAGGTGCATATGAAGGTGAAGCATAGGGACATGCAAGTTAATTTGTTGTTGATTGTAATGTTTTCAATCGGGTACTCTTTTTCCTTTGTTTGAGGCCCAAAGTTTTCTATATTATTGGTTGTAAACTCTTATAATTTTAATAAAATTTATTATTTGGTAAAAAATTGTATTTATTATATTGGCCAAGATATAGGCAGAGTATGACATCCCAGTATTGGTAATCATGCGTATTCCTCCACCACGGGCCTCACTTAGTTTTGCAATAGCGTTTAAAAGATCTTGCCAATTAGTTTTAGGTTAGACGTTGAAGTTCTAATAATGTGAGATCCTTATAAGTCCTTACAAGGTTTCTTAGAGTATTTATACACTTGTTCTTAAGCTCTTAACGAACTTCTAAAACTGTTGCTTAACAGCCTAACCATCTAACAATATTAGAAACTAACTAACTATACACGTTGGTCAGCAACTGAACTAACCACTGCCAGCTCAACAATTCCAGTTGGCTTCAGCTATCATATATACCCAACAATATTGTAGTGACTTTAACTTTCTGTTCATCCTCTTGAACTCTATCTGGCAAAGAATCCTTTAATGTGTTGTAACTATTTTTTTTTTATAATGATTTTCCTTTCTTTTTCAGCTTCACTGCACTATGGTTTTCTGGATAATTTTTAATGTTGGACATGAGAAGTAATAGAATAATTATATGGATGACCCCCCGGTAGTAACTACAAGATTGGAACATACAATTTACAAAGACCATAATTTCCAATAACCCCGCGTACCAGTTTTCACCGCACACGAGAAGTTGAGAAGAGAATGCCACAAATTGTTAAAGAAAAGCAAATTTTACTTCAATCTCCCCCTAAACTTTTAATTATCCATAAAAACAAACGCAAAATTTATTTAGCGAACTAGATATTAGTCATGGAGTAAAATAAAAATCAGTTATTATGTTAATGTGAAAAAGTGTGAATTTATCATATTCTCTTCATTTAATTAATAATTTTAATTTTTAAGATTTGCATTAACTAATGAAATTAGCTGATATTTTAAATATTTCACTATTCTCTACCTTTCGGTTTGCTTTTAATTCCAGTACGGGTTAGTCGCAATAAATAAAATAAAAAATAAAAAAGCATTTTAATTCTAGACTTGGATTTAAAAAAAAAAAAGAAGTTATGTTAGCATTGAGAATAAAATCTGGTCTTCTCTGCAAGTCTTGTTGACTAAATTGGTTCATCTCCCAAATCAAAGCAAATTTCATTTTGGTAAGATTTGTGATTTTATAAATTGCAGTGCAAGCTAGTTCTTATGAAAAACATTTTTAATTCCAGGCTTTAATAAAATATGTTAAAGCTAGCAAGCATCGAGACTAGATCTACTTCTAAGTCTTCTCGTTCCCAACCAAAGCAAATTTCATTTTAATTCAAGGCTTGGATTATAAATAAAAGAAATGCGAAAGTTGTTGGCTTCCAGACTTCTAGTCTTCTACCCAAGTCTTCTTCTCATAAATTTGTTCGTCTCCCAAACGCTTTACCATGGACTAAATATATATATATTTGCTGGGTCGCTTGGATCAAATTCTTGATGATAAAATAATCACGGAGGAAAATTTGGAGATAGCCAAGAAGTGGTTGATCTCTTAAAAAGCTGTCTAGGGTTGCAGGATGAAAGGCCCTCCATGAGAGAAGTGGCCATTAAGCTCGAGGTTATGGCATGGGATTTTTCAGCTGCTAAGGGACTGGCTAAGTTGAATTTCTTTCCATCTCCACCTCCCAAAGAGACCGGGGACCACTTTCTCGGGTCATCTTCAAACGCTCAACTTCTTCATGTCAGACGTGAACATGATGAATAGTTCTAGTGGGATGCAAAATCAAATCGAAATTAACGCCGAACTCGTATCGTATGATGATGGCCGACATATAATTCATTGTCTTGTTGCTAGCTAGCTAGTGATGTAATGAGAATTTCAATTTTGGCAAGTTTCATGAAAAACATATTGAATTCAAGCCTAAGCCTTGGATAATTAAACAAAAAAATGTTGAAGTTAGCTTCTAAACTTCTGGTCTTCTTCCCTAATAAGTAATTTGATACCAGCTTTTGTTCCTTTTCCTAGGGCTTCTTTTAATGATATGATTTTCGACCAAAAATAAAAAATAATAATTCTTTTCTAATAAACAATCCCCAGAAGAGGAAAATTTGGTATTTGAAAAAAAAGAGTACTTACCTTGGCACCTCCACACAATAATGTACAACCAATTACCCCACCTCCTTATCTTTTCCAACAAAGGTCACAACTAAGGCGGGGCTGCATACATAAATACACACACATGCCTTCACCAGATTTGTTTAATTGCAAACCAAACCTGTCCTTGGACAAGTTATCGTACCATCACTCTTCCTTGCCATTTCCTCAAGAGCCTGCCAAGATCATCAAATACTAGAAATCAGACAACGAAAGTACGTATGTATATAAGCAGGCATGTAGCCGCGGTGGGAAGATAACATCTTATTACTACACACATGCCTTTATTATATGCACAGCTCACGACAAAATTAATTAATTAGTTGCACATACATGATAATACTAACCAATTCGATCACCAAGCTGAACACTTGCCAAGTCTTCGGCCTTCAGAATCAGAACTTCAACTTCACCGATGGCCCAAAAACTAGAAGGAGAGGTGGGCAATTCGGCAGAAACGCTGGCAGATTTAGATCGCACCCAACGTTGTATAAGCTCATCTCCACTGTGATTTGGACGTTCTCCTTCTCTAAGGTAATGTTTCGAGTTTTCGTTTGTTACTGACACAACTCCGCTGACGATGAAGAACATCATTTCCATTTGTTTATCCTTCATAATAATGTACTCATCTTTATACGTTTTTTCAGTAAGATGCTTGCATACTTCTTTCAACACTTCCTCATTCATAGTCTTAAGGATTTCCACCTAGGATATTATTGGAGACCATATTTATTTAAGGCAAAGGAGAAATTAGAATAATGATTAAAATATATAGGATATATATATATAGGTCAGGTTCTCTTCATCCAGAGGAACTTACATTCTTTAGGATGGTCAGTTCTCGAGGCTGATCAGAATCTGTAGGCAGGGTGGTTTCCGTGCTGAATTTCGACCTGAATTCAGAGACTACACTCTTCAAGTCGTCGGCTTTGAGAGCAAGTATTTCAACAGGACCACCACGCACACTACATAGCGCAGAACCAGGTGATAAAGGTAGTTTGGCAGGAAAGGACTTGTGTACCCAAGTTGTAACCCATTGTACAAGTTCTTCTCCATAGAAACTTCCTATTTCACAGGTGTTTTTAACGTTCTCTTCCAAAGCACTATCGCTTTCAATTAATACAACTCCTCGGATGACGAAGAACATCATTTTAAGTGGTTTTTTCTCTTGAAGAATATGGCGCTTGGCAACATTGAAGTTCATGTGCTTAAGGCACTTGCATATTGCTTCCAACACTTGTTCATCCATTTGTTGAAAGATTTCCACCTAAAATTAGATAGATGTGACATTGTCAGTTAAAAAAAATATAAAGCAAATTGGTTAAAAGTTAGTACTGCAGATGGAGCAACTTACTTTCTTTAGCCAAGTTAACCGGATATCTGAGAGAGAGGCGAAATTGCTGAAATGCTTCATGAACTTAGAGACTACATTCTTCAACATCCTGGCCTTCAAAATGAGGACTTCGGCATCATTTGAGACTACTCTAACAGTGCAGGTCGACAAGGGTAATATGGTAGGAAAAGACTTATCCAATACCCACTCAAGAAGTTCTTCTCCAATAAAATTTGCTTCCGGAGGGTTCTCATTTTTTGTTACCTCTCCTCTCGTGATGAAGAACATCCTACTAACTGGTTGGTTCTCTCGAACAATATAGTCGTCGCGTTTATAGCTAACCGGAGAAAGATGATGAGACATTGCTTTCAATACTTGTTTATCCATAGTTTGAAGTTTTGGCACCTAGGATTTGACACATTATTAATTTCTCAAACATAAAGAGAACATTATATAAATCAAATAAGTAACATCATTGTATATTAGTAGCTAGCTAGGATGGAAGGTGAGAATCCAATTATTCATCTTTTATATATCTTCTAAATAGAGAGGAGCTTACTTTCTGAAGAATAGTTACCACCATGCGCAACTCGTTGATATGCCGCCTGGAACTAAAGCTCAAGGTCGCCATGTCTGTGGCAGAGAGAACAAGGGCTTGAACATCATCAATGGCCTGAACAGACTGGTTTATGGGTTTTGCATCACTAGAGGAGGTCCACAATGGGGAAACTAGAAGTTCCTCTCCATAAAAATCTCCTGGGCCTAGATGTTCCAACTGAGAACCATCTGTCTTTTCAATGATTACACTTCCGTCCACAATGAAAAGCATCATTTCAAGTGTTTCATCCTTGTTTATAATGATTTTTCCAGGAGTATACTTCTCAGGATGAAGCTTCTCAGAGATTTCTACCAGAACTCCTTCGTCCATGTCTTTAAGTAGTGGCACCTAGAAATATTTGAGAAAAATAATCAGCAATTAAAAATATAATATATATCATCATTGGATACGAATAATGGTGGTGAAAATTTAAATATGATGCGTTGGGATGAACCTACCTTCCTCAGCCTACTCAACGGGCTGTAACTTTTGATTTCTTCGAGGGGAAGAATAGAGAGGATTTCCCTAACCACATCAAAATCCGAGTTTTCTTCAAGCTCCCTTTTTATCTCTTCCATGATCTTTTGCTTTCTACTAAGGGGGATGCCATGGCCAGATAACCATGATTCTACTTTTCGGTCATTTTCTTTAAGCTTCCGTTTAAGTTTATTCTCGCGTCTGTGCGACTCTAACCTTTCAGTATCTATAAGCACGTAGGTCTATTTCACAACAACAAGGTTCAGTTCATTAGTTCTAATTATAATTGTTATAGAAAATTACATATATCTATATATATAAAGCAAAGGGCACACACGAGTGTGTGATAAGGGGTTAGTGTATATATATATATATGCGAATGGATCCCATAAGATTTTCCCTCAATTGAAGCTTGCTGTCTCCCGAGAGAGAGAGAGAGAGAGAGAGAGAGAGAGAGAGAGAGAGAATATCAAATCAGGAGCTTTAAGCTTACGGAAAACTTTTTATACACCATACGAACCTGCAAATTTCCAATGAGATATACAAACAGTATCAAGCCGATTATAGATATAAAAGCTACAAAGGCGATTTCCCATGTATAGAAACTCGGTTGGAGATTTGAAGCTAGAGAACTGCAAACATGAAATGGATCAGAATACATAATATATACAAATCTCAATTGCTCAATGTAAGGAAATCTAAAACCATTTATCTCTAGTTAAAAAACAGCATCAATGTATACGTTGACATGTACAAACCTCAAATTTCGCAGGCCCCAACAAAAACTGTTCAAAAACTTCAGGGGATAGTCTGTTGACCACAATGCACCTGACTGAAGGACATTTAGGTATATGCCAAAATTAAATGGTGGAGTTGTATCTGGTGGATTTATTGGGCAGAAATCATTTAGAACCGTAATATTTTTCAATGTTTGGTGATCATGACAATTAAATGTAATAGCGCCACATCCATTTCCATATAGACATGCATGTTCCCAGCAACTTATCATTTGTTGAGCAGCAAAAAAGTACCAAAAAGCTCCAAGCACCTAAAGAAAACAACAAGCTTGTTAGATTGAACTTTTGAGAAAAATATGATCCTTTATTTAAAGAAAGCGAACTTTTTAAAATTAAATAAATTACGATAAAAGTGAAACTTACATGACTAGCGAGAATGTAGAGGAAAAGATTGAGTAAACCTTTAAGCCATAATGGGATTTGTCCTTTGAAAGGTTTTCTAGCTTTCTTGCATGATAGGTAGATGCGAAGAACTCGTGGTACATATTGCACCATAACAAGAAAGTTCATAATACGCTTCCCGAAAGATCCTGAGACCCTCATCTTCGGAAAGAAAATGAGAATTGCCACCTGGACACATTGCAATGTTAATATCAACTATTAACAACATATCATGAGACAAAATATTAAATTAGAGTAATGCAAGAGATACTAAATTTGTTTATCCAGTGACCTGACAATTGGATCCCAAGTGACATGGCAACGTCATATCATCGCTTAATGATCTGGATTTATTAATTAGTTCAAAAGTCAAAATGATTTTTTAGAGGAAAAAAATTCCTAACTGACAAGAACCTATTGCAATACAGTACCCTTTTCTTCGCCAGGATGTCTGCCTTTCGTCAACCAAATCAATTATTTTCTAATACTTTTCTCAGTTTTACAAAATCACTCAAATATGAATGGGAAAAATAGACAGATTTATGGGTTAATTTCAATTTAGTATCTTGAACTTTCACCCTTAAGGCATGTTTGCACTTGCAATTTTAACAATTATGTACCCTAATCTTATTAATTTTTTGAAATGTTGTTCCAAAATTAACTTTACTGTCAAAAATTTTGTTAATTGCCTACGTGGCAAGGGTAGTGGCAAGGGTAGGTCCCACCTATTGGTTTCTTTTGATGCCATTTGAAAAGTATTTTCGGGCAATTGGTGTCTTCTCTCCCAAACCCATTTGACACAAAAAATCCCACCCAAACCCATTTGACATCAATTGTCTGAAATACCCTTCAACTAGCATTGAAAGAAGTGAATAAGTAGGTCACAAGTCTGTCACGTGGGCAATTAACGGAAATTTCTGTAGTGAAGTTAATGCATAAACTAGATTGCAAAAAATTAATAAGATTAGGATACATAATTGTTAAATTTGAGAGTGCATAGACAAATATGCCTTAAGGGTGAAGGTTTAGCATTCTAATTGTAATTAACCCTAGTTTTCTTTTGTTGAAATTGAAATAGCAGAGATGACACCCAGTCTTCATGATAAAGGTCTTCTTCTTCGGTTCAATCAAACATAGTCAAAATTAGGGGCGGACCCAACATGGGACTAGTGTGGTCCCAGACCCCCATTCCATTTTTACCTCTTTTATTTTTATATTATATATGATATATAATATAATAATATATATATTAGATTAATTTTAGGATATTTACCCTAAAACAAAATAATATATTATGTTCTTTTTGTATAAATATAAACCAAAAAATGTCTTGATCTCCTTTCAACTCATCTCTCTTAAATCTTCTAGGTTAGTTTATGATATTTGCACTAAAAACTCCTAAAGTTTTAACATTTATTTAAAGTTTTGTGAATTTTTTTTTCCCTTTTTTTTTTTCCATGTATGAGTTGGGTACCTTAATATTGCGCTTTATGAACTTTTTTTTCTCCATTTCTTTTATCTGTTGGAATATAAAATGATTAATTTTTTAAGTCTTTAATAGTGTAGATGATAAAATTAGTATTTAACCAAATTTAAAATATGAAATTCCTAATAATTATGAAGAGGAGACAAATTTTATAAAAGACCCCCTCTAATGTGAAATCCTAACTTGGCCACTGGTCAGAATGTCATCTAATTTGGTTGAAATGGGTACTTACAGCCACCAAAGTGTTGATTACTTGGTCTTTCTATCATTATAATAATCGATAAAGTCTTTCAATCTTTATGGTGACACCATTTATGTAATAACCCAAAATAAAATATCTACAAAGAAAGAAAATATCTAAAAAAGTAAGGAAAATATCTTTTAGTAAAAAGACAATTTTACCCTCGCATTATTTAATAGGAAAAAAGTTGACTTTTTGATCGGGAAATAATTTGGTAATTCCGATTACGCTGTTGCATAGAGCACGGCGAAACGAGTCCGTAGACATGGAGTAGACCCGAATCGGAGTTGTAACGAAGGAGTTATGGTCAAAAGAGTCTCAGTGGTAGAACCGTAAATATTTCGAAGTTCAGTTTTATAAACCCAGCTTTCTTCTCTCTCGAACCATCTCGACCAGCCAACTTCAGACAGCGATTTCTCCCAACTCAGACCACCGTTTCAGGCAATACCGGTCCCAAACGAACCACCTCACTTCCCTCTATCAGCCCTGCCCCTCCTCAGCCTCCATCCGCTACTGTAGTAGCCGGAAACTGCCACGAAACAGGGTGGTTCCAACAGTTTTTCTGAAAATTTTTGGGAGCTCGTTCTCTCACTTCCGACCACCAAATCAATCGAGTAAGGTATGGTTTCTCAGCTATTTTTCGTGTTCTAGCTGATGGGTATATGGGCTTCGATCGATTTTAGCTCTAAGGGGTTCGATTTTTGACTTGAAATCTGGCCGGAACTTCGGCCGTTCGAAACTACTATTTCTGGTCACTTTTTGGGGGTGGTCCAAGAACAAAAGTGACTCCAAATGGGGTGTTTTACCTAGGGTAGGAGTTTGGAGTCTTGGTTCCGAGATTCTTCGGCCACCCGAAATCGCTTTGGACACCCAAAGCTGCCCGCGCGTGCTGGAGCGCGTGGGCGAGGGTAGTGATGTAATTCTGTAAAGTTTTGTGACCCTCGTGTCGTCACGAGCATGTGGGATTTCACGGATCTCGATTCGGAGTCCGTTTGAGCCCCGAACGAATTTTTCATATCGCGCGATCAGTGGGTGCAGTGTCGTTAAATAATCGGATCTGGCCGAATTTCGGATATGTCGGTCTACATGATGATAGGATCGTGTAGGATTCGACGGATTGCGAATCGAAGTCCCGGATACTCCGGAATCGCGAACCCTGGGGCTAGGGTTTGGATTTTAAGCGATAACGCGATTTTAGCTAATCCGACCATCCGTTTCGGACCAAATTCGCGGAACATGGTTCCTTCTCTATGAAGAACCTTTAAAGAAGCCCAGATTTGTCATCGGAGGCCGTGGACCCGAGGGGTCCCGGGTCGGCCGATCAAACAATTTATCGCTTAATTTAAGCATCGGGTCTTCCAGACTGATCTATGAGTCTAAAAAGTTAATGTGGGCTCAGGAGTAACTTGGATGTGAATGCACGTATTTCTAGGAGCAGGGGGCAGGGTGTTTAATTTAATTCTTTATTCAGCAGTTTATTAATTTAATATTTATGGATAATCAGGCAGCAGGAGCCCGACAGGACCGCAGAAAAGAACTTCACGAGGTCCAATTAGCTCGGACCATCTGTGAGTGGACTTTCTTTCATGAATTATTTTATATAAATGAGTTATATAGATGATTTTTATAAATAGATTTCATATATGATTTTATATTGATTTTATATAAATAAGTTTTTAGAAATGAGTTTATTTGAATAAATTTCTTTATTTGATCTTGAGCAAGTTTATTTACGGTTCCGAACATGATCAGTACAGTAACAGTTCTATAAGTCTGTGCTGCTTATTTACAAGTTATAGAAACAGAGTTTGAGGTTGGATTCAGATGAGACAGCAACACAACTTGAGATTTCAGTTATTATTCAGATTTTTCTAAAGGAATTTATTTTAAAACCACCTCGTACCCATTCATTTTTGGTGATTACCCAGAGTTGGACCGATCTCTACGGACATCCAGTCCGATTTCAGTTAGTCAGTGCACGGACCGTGAGTGCCAGGATTTGCGGCTCGGCAGACTTGGTGTCCCTAGACCTGCCAGGATTGCGGCTCGGCTGACTCTGTGTCCCCGAGACCTGCCAGGATTGCGGATCAGGCTGACTACGGTCCCCTGGATCCTGCCAGAGCGACTCGAGCAGACTTGGTGTCATCGAGGAATTTGCCGGCGGGACAGGCTGATCATAGTCCCCTGATTTCGCCAGTTTACGGATCGGGTAGACTGCGTGGCACCCGAGACCTGCCAGGGGAATTGACGGATATGACAAGGGTACAAATAGGTGGTATTTTCAAAGGATTTTGGGTTTTCTCTTATTTAATTATGACTTTCAGTTATTTTATATCAGCTTCTCCAATTTTTCAGGCATTGATACATTTATACAGTTTTGTTCAGTTATACAAGGTTTGAGTACAGTGCTTTTATACAAGTTTGATTTCAGTGTTTTCTACAAGCTTTGATTTCAGTGCTTTTGAATAAAATTTATCGAGCTTGATTATGATTTACATGGAATGCTTTGAGTTTAGAAGGCTTTAAATGGAATGTACGTATTCAGTTTATTTAACAATTTTTATAGTGGGGGTTATTATGATTGTTAAACTGTTTTCAAGAATTCTTATGTTCGGTCCACTCACATCTTCAAACTGTTTTCGCCCCCAGGCTGTAGAAGTACGCGGGATCCACCACCGGGCTAATTATAGCCTCCGCACCAAGGTAGAGTTTGTAGAAAATCTTTGAAAACTTGAAAACTTTAAAGTATGCTCTGATATCTAGTATTAGTGGAAAACTGGAGATGAGATCTGTTACTTGAGATGTTCTGGCTGTTGGGATGGATTTACTGATTGTTTAGCAGGTGGAAAATTTTGGGATTGGTCAAAATACAGGGGAGACTCTGCCGAAATTTCGGCAGAAGTCCAAGGGCATTTTAAAGAGAATTTGAAACAAGAATGGTAAAAAGGTCTTTTGTGCCCGACATTCGCCAGGTGTCGGACATGCACAGGACTTGGCTCGAATTCCAAAGCGGAAATTGGGCCAGGTCCTGCCGAAAAATCTCGAAATCAAGACTCCAAACTCCTACCCTAGGTAAAACACCCCATTTGGAGTCACTTTTGTTCTTGGACAGCCCCCAAAAAGTGACCAGAAATAGTAGTTTCGAGCGGCCGAAGTTCCGGCCAGATTTCAAGTCGAAAATCGAACCCCTTAGAGCTAAAATCGATCGAAACGCAAACACCCATCAGCTAGAATGTGAAAAATAGCTGAGAAACCATACCTTACTCGATTGATTTGGTGGTCGGAAGTGAGAGAACGAGCTCCCAAAAATTTTCAGAAAAACTGTTGGAACCAGCCTGTTTCGTGGCAGTTTCCGGCTACTACAGTAGCGGATGGAGGCTGAGGAGGGGCAGGGCTGATAGAGGGAAGTGAGGTGGTTCGTTTGGGACCGGTATTGCCTGAAACGGTGGCCTGAGTTGGGAGAAATCGCTGTCTGAAGTTGGCTGGTCGAGATGGTTCGAGAGAGAAGGAAGCTGGGTTTATAAAACTGAACTTCGAAATATTTACGGTTCTGCCACTGAGACTCTTTTGACCATAACTCCTTCGTTACAACTCCGATTCGGGTCTACTCCGTGTCTACGGACTCATTTCGCCGTGCTCTACGCAACGGTGTAATCAGAATTACCAAATTCTTTCCCGATCAAAAAGTCAATTTTTTCCTTATTAAATAATGCGAGGGTAAAATTGTCTTTTTGCTAAAAGATATTTTCCTTACTTTTTTAGATATTTTCTTTCTTTTTAGATATTTTGTTTTGGGTTCTTACTTTATTATATTTTCGAGCATGATTAGTCCAGAAATAGTTCCATAGTTTTGTGCTGCTTACGTACACATGCTAAAGAGTTATAGGAAAAAGAGTTTGAGGCTTATGACAGATGAAATAGCGGCACAACTTGAGATTTCATTTATTATTCCGATTTTTCTAAAGGAATTTATTTTAAAACCACCTCATACCCATTCATTTTTAGTGATTACCCAGAGTTGAACCGATGTCTACGGACATCCAGTCCAATTTCAGTTGGTCAGTGCACTTGACTTGCCTCACGAGTTTCGGGGACGCTCGGACCGTGAGTGCCAGGATTTGCGGCTCGGCAGACTTGGTGTCCCGAGACCGGCCAGGATTGCGGCTCGGCTGACTCTGTGTCCCCGAGACCTGCCAGGATTGCGGATCAGGATGACTACGGTCCCCTGCATCCTGCCAGAGCGACTCGAGCTGACTTGGTGTCATCGAGAAATCTGCCGGCGGGACAGGCTGATCATAGTCCCCTGATTTCGCCAGTTTGCGGCTCGGGTAGCCTGTGTGACGCCCGAGACCTGCCAGGGAATTGACGGTTATGACATGGGTACAAATAGGTGGTATTTTCAAAGGATTTTGGGTTTTCTCTTAATTATGACTTTCCGTTATTTTATATCAGCTTCTCCAATTTTTCAGGCATTGATACATTTATACAGTTTTGTTCAGTTATACAAGGTTTGAGTACAGTGCTTTTATACAAGTTTGATTTCAGTGTTTTATACAAGCTTTGATTTCAGTGCTTTTGAATAAAATTTATCGAGCTTGAATATGATTTACATAGAATGCTTTGAGTTTAGTATGCTTTAAATGGAGAGTACGTATTCAGTTATTTAACAATTTTTATAGTGGGGATTATTATGACTGTTAAACTGTTTTCAAGAAATTCTTATGTTTGGTCCACTCACATCTTCAAACTCTTTTCACCCCCAGGCCGTAGATGTACGCGGGATCCACCACCGGGCCAACTATAGCTTCCGCACCAAGGTAGAGTTGGTAGAAAATCTTTGAAACCTTGAAAACTTTAAAGTATGCTCTGATATCTAGTATTAGTGGAAAAATGGAGCTGAGATCTGTTTCTTGAGAAGTTCTGGCTGTTGGGATGGTTTTACTGATTGTTTAACAGGTGAAAAATTTTGGGATTGGTCAAAATACAGGGGAGACTCTGCCGAAATTTCGGCAGAAGTCTAAGGGCATTTTAAAGAGAATTTGAAACAAGAAGGGTAAAAAGGTCTTTTGTGCCCGACATTCGCCAGGTGTCGGACACGCACAGGACTTGGCTCGAATTCCAAAGCGAAAATTGGGCCGGGTCCTGTCAATTTAGGGTCCTATATGAATTTTTTTTCAACGATCCAAACTATCTATTTTTTTAAGTATACATCCATAGATTATCCTTACAAAAAATTAGACAAATCGGAAACCGTTTCCGACATCCAATTGTGTCCTACAAAATCAATTAATACGGTGCTTTAAAAAAGTACAAAAATTTTAACATTTCAATTGAGTGATCAAATGATATCGAATTCAAGTGATTCTTGAAAAGATGATGATTTTTAAATGAATATCTACAAAATATAATGTTTGAATTAGTGAAATACAATACAAAATGAGTCATACAAGGATGTCCTTAAATAAGCTTATTTGAGGAATTTCATATACATATATATGGCATTCCATGCAAACAAAAACAGTGAGATTTGAAAAGCAAAAACAAAAACAGTGAGATTGGAAAAGCAGTTAACTACTGGATCTAGAGTCGAGATATCAAAGGGCTTTTGTTCGTACCTGTGGAAGAGGAAGAATAGCTAAAATGTCAACTATGATGGACGACTCCCGTATCTCCTTTGTTATACTTGGTATTAGATATTCCTTCTCATGAACTTCAGTTACTTCAGGTAATAACTCACGAAAGCATTTGATGAATGATGTTATTAACTTGGAGGAGCAACTTTTGGGAAGAATTCGATTCATGAAAGGCGAACAATTTTCAAATCTACAAACTTGCAAAATTATTCTGCCTACATAAAATAGATCAGTGAACAATCGCGAGACGAGAGCGATAATCTTTATGGTGTTGTCCAACCTCAGACACTTCAAATCGTGGTTGAGGAGAGGAATGTAGAGGAACAAAGGATCCAGGAAAACGCCAAGCACACATGATGTTATAAATATTTTAGTCAACCGTGCTGCATTTTTTGAATTTTTCACATCTACGTCTCTCGTGTCAGAATTTTCCGTTGTCTGGTTTGAATTTGGATAATCTGTTCTGCTGGCCAAGACACAAAGAACATAAAATTACGCATACAGGATAGAATTAAAGTTTATTGCAATGCAATGACTTTAGCATGTCATCAAAACACCAAAAGAATTTTATTAGATCAATAAGAATATAATTAAAAACATTTATTTTTGTAAGAAAGGAAAAAAGTTGAATTTGAGGCATGCATTTGAAACTCGTAAGTATATAGAGAAACTAACCTTGCTTCAGCTTTCTCTAAATCACCGGGAGCGGAAGCCATATAAACTCAAACCTTTTTTTTTTTTTTTTGGTCTTTTTTTCTTTTTCCAGAAACTGAATCTGATCTTGCTAGTGGAATTTGCAACTGATGGGAGCAAACTGAAGTCAAGTTATGAGAATGGTAGATGCTCTCGTTTTGAATCTTCTTTAAAGCACCTGGGTCCATGGGCATGAAAAGGAGAGCCTTTGTTTTTATGGCAGAAAGTGAGTGAGCTAGCAGAACAGAAATAAGGAAAAATGAATTTCGATAAAGTTTTCATGGTTGGGGGAGCAAGTAAGGATATGTCCTTCCTAACGACACATTGTGGGGTCGACTACAAATTTTATTTATGAATCGTTTATTTTTTAAGTATCTAATTATAGATTATTTCTGTGAACGACAAATATTTGATTGAGTGTTTAATTAGATAAATGTGGTACTTGAAGAAAATACTAAAATGACAATTATTTGATTGAGTGTTTAATTGATTTTTGAATTCAAGTGATTTTTTCCTAGGATTAAGTTTGAATGAATACCTAAACATTTTACAATTCTGATCTTAAAAAAATAATATGAATTATTCTACAAGAATATCCCTCAAATAACCATACTTGAAAGAATCTCTCAATTGAAACTCCAACATATTATATACATATATACACTAACGCAAAACAATGAGATTGGGAAAAATAATTAACACTGGAGTTTAGATCAACAATAATTGCTATATAAAATAGAAATGTGAGAGACTCAGTGTAGCAGACATTTGATAAACCTTGTCACCTACTACTCTTCCTCCAAGTGCAATGAATCAGAGGCGGCTGACTGTGAACAATAATTGTGGCTAATAATTGTGGCTAAAGTGAACGAAAAATCAAAGATTCCGAACATCTTCTGAAAATAATAATAATAATTAACCTCATTCAGAAAACATGTATGTTTTTCTGCTCGACCAAACTTTCCTACAAAGTGCAGTGCACCTGATCTCTTCACTATATTATTTAACCATTGAGCCCACCAACCTAACTGAGGAGGAAGGAAACACACAGCGACAAAGACATAGACGTTTTAAAATCATATCAGTAGACAACATCAAAATCACCACAAATGAAGTTGAAGATGAAGATGGCGACTCGCAATTTTAAAAAACAATTTTACCACATTATTTGGCAAGTTGGTGCAATTCATCATCATCATTACAGAGTCATATTAGATAATTCAATATATAAATGGATCTATATACGTGACTTTCAGAAGATTCAATATAATTTAGTTTCACAGCTTTGTGCAATTATCCTTCTGATTAGGATCCAAATTAAAGCGACGAGTGCTCAACAGAGTATGAACTTTGGAGCACAAATAGCCCATAACTATTGATTTAGAAGGGTAAATTTGCATCAATATCACGTACATTCCTATTGTGTCTTAATAATTTATTTTTTTTAGTAACTTATTTTTCAAATATTACTTTTAAAGGGGGCGAGTCTCGTAAAATTGACTTGTACTCAACTCTGATAAACTCGTATTGTGTCTTAATCTCAAATTTTTTTTTTTATGAACTTTTATGGAATTAATCTTTGTTTACATTTTTTAAAATTTAGTTTTATGAACATTTTCACTTAAAAAGTTATCAATTATAAAAATATAATTGAATTTGATTAAACATATAGAGGCACGAATTATGAACAAATGGGTGGGTATATAGACCTAGGAATGATTTTCGTGGTTGAATATGATATAAATTAACTAAGGCTTTTTATCACAAAACATCCATGACGTTTGTGAAACTATTAAATTACATCCTTAAAGTTTTTTTGTATCACTCATGGTTCCTAACGTTAATATAAGTGCTCTTAAATAGTCCCTCATTCTCAACTTATTATCAAATAAAAGACTGACTATAAGTGATTAAAAAAAAACTTTAAAGATACAATCTGCTAGTTTCATAAACGTCATGAACGTTTTGTGATAAAAAATCATTACCTAATATCAACCTTTTGGCCTTGGATATTCTTTTTACCGTTAAATATCATTAGATTCAATCAAGGTCGTCTGATTGGAAATAGACACCAAGTTTTTTTTATTTAAAAAAATGAGAAAAATTGAATTTGTACCCTTGGATTGCAACAGTCCAATAACAATGACCGTTCAAGTGTGCGACAATTGTATAGTGGCGGGCCCCGCATTGCATCAAAGAAAACAAAATAAGGGGCCAGCTATCACGTGGACTAGTGGGCTTCACCACTGTGCTTCACCGTTGGGAGTAATTTCGGGCCATAGAACTCTAATTTTGGATTTGTGACTCTCCCGCTGAAAAGCGCCTTACACAACCAGTGGGCCCAATTATCTTACATATTTGCTCCACTTGAGGACGACTTTCTGATTTCGAATCTACAAGAACAAGTTTCCCGCTTGAACCTTTCAACAAGAACAAGTTTCCCGCTTGAACCTTTCAACATGTGATGTACATGTAGAAAACCTACTTGTATTTCTTTCAAATTAATTCAATATAAAAGTTCCTCAAATAAAAAAAGAGTTTAGAATACGTTTTGGTCAACAACTTGACTATAAATTGTGAAAGGTAATTTATAGATAGGGTTAATTTCAATTTGGTATCCTTTAATTTTATGCCTTTTCGACTAAAAAGAAAGAAGAGTTTTTGCTATTTCAAGTCAGATGTCCTATTTTTTTGTTGGAAAGTCAGGTGTCCTTGGGTATACATCCAGTGCAAGGTGTGTAAATTAGAGGAGACTAAAAAGGTCCAAGTAACTCTTTGGTTTAATAGTATTTCTTATGTTAAAGATATAACTCTAATTTCTGTCTCTCTCTCTCTCTCTCTCTTGTTGATAATTTTTTTTATTAAAAAAAAAATTCATAAAAATTGTAATATAAAAAAATTGAACGGGAGAGGTCTAGTACTATTTATGTAAACAAAAAAACGTTGCTGAAATTTATTTCATCAATAAAAACAAAACAAAAATCCTAACTTAACCCTCAAAAAATTGTTGCTAACGATCCAACTAATCACATACCTCACATCCATCCTCATAGGGCTAGCTTGAGCATTGGCAATTGTTTTCATTGGATTTGATTTTGATCCAAACAAGTAAGTCATTGCTATAAGAGCAGTTACTCATGCACTTGAATATTGTATTCAAATCCCCTTTTTTTTAAATATCATTTGTATAAAAATAAATAAATAAATGAGTAACACATGTCGAGGAAAGAGCCAGGGGCAAAGTTCTTAAACCGGAAGGAGATATGCGGTGTGTTTGGACAGGGAAGAATTTCATGTACAGAGAGCACATGGCATTCTAACAGTTACAAAGCCCAGAACAAAATTGCTAATAAACTTGAATAATTGAACAATCGATTATAGGTGCACTTCGACGAGGCTGAACCTTAGCCAAGTCGTTAGCCATAAGAACCAGAACTTCAACTTCACCAATGGCCCGAAAACTAAAAGGAGATAAGGGCAACTCGGCAAAAAAGACGGTATATTTAGATCGCGCCCAATATTCTATAAGGTCGTCTCCACTGTGATTTGAACGTGCTGCTTCATTGCGGTAATGTTTCCAGTATTTGTTTGTCACCGCAACAACTCCCTTCACGATGAAGAACATCATTTCCATTGGTTTATTCAGCTGAATAATGTCCTCATCTTGATACTTTCTGGGCCTAAGATGCTCACATATTTCTTTCAACACTTTCTCATCCATAGTTTTAAGTCTTTCCACCTAGGATTGGTTAGGTTTGTTGAAGCAAAGAGAGAGAATTAGAAATATAATAAGTAACATATCATATAATCTATTAAAATAGAATAAGTGGATATACGTAAGGAGATATTCTACTTTCCTACAAATCATAGTTTGTTGCACGCATGTCGACAAACTTACATTCTTAACTATAGTCAATGGGTCCCGAGTCAAAGGCTCCGACTGAGAATATGTAAGGAGGGTGCTCTCCCTGGTGAAATTCGATCTGAATTTTGAGAGTACACTCTTCAAGTCGTCGGCACTGAGAGCAAGGATTTCAACGGTACCATGGGGCCCGCTTACCGCAGAACCAGTTGGCAAAGGTAGTTTGGCAGGAAAGGAGCTATGTGATACCCAAGTTGTGACCCAATGTGCAAGTTCTTCTCCATAGAAACCTCCCATTTGACAGGTTTTTGGCCCTTCAATAGTGCTATCGCTTTTAATGGTTACAACTCCGCGCACAACGAAGAACATCATTTTAAGTTGTTTTTTCTCTGGAATGATAGGGGTGTTTGCAAAAGGGTAGGTCTTGGTGTATAGATGCTCAGAGATTGCTTCTAACACTTGTTTGTCCATTTCTCGAAATATCTCCACCTAGAATTAGACATAAATTGTTAATTAAAAAGAATATATGAAGGAATTCTAAAAGACAGGATGATCATGGGTTTAGAGTGATGTGTTCTTCATTAAGTTCCAAATAGAGAGATGGAGCAACTTACTTTCTTTAGCCTAGTCAACCGAACAAAAATAAAAAGATCTAACGGAGAGGCGATCTTGCTGAAATGTGACACGAAGTTATCAGAGGCTAAACTCTTCAAGACTTCTGCCGTTAGAACGAGGAATTCAGCATCGTTTGAGACTACTTTAGCAGTACAGGTCGACAAGGGTAGTATCTCAGGAAAAGACTTATCCAGTACCCACTCAACAAGTTCTTCTCCAAAAATATTTCCTGCACGACCGGTCTCATCATTTATTACCTTTCCCCTCGTGACAAAGAACATCATGTTAAGTGGTCGGTACTCTTGAACAATGTTGACGTCGTGTCCATAGACATTCGATTGAAGATGTTCAGACATTGCTTTCAACACTTGTTTATCCATGTCTCGAAGCTTCGGCACCTAGAGGTAGATATTTTAACAAATATAAAGAGAAAATAATATATAAATCGAATAAGTAACATCATTATTACTGTATCTGTATAGGTTTATGTCTTCCTAAGGAGAGAGGAACTTACTTGTTGTAGCATAGTCACCTTGTCACAAGTCAAAAGCTCCCAATGCGAATCCGTTTGTTGACTTTGAGTGAGACTCATCTTCAACTTATCGAAATCTGACCTGAATCTAGAGCGTATACTGACCATGTCGCTGGCCAAGAGAACAAGGGCTTCAACATCATCAATGGCCTGAACAGACTCGGTTGCTATAGGTCTTGTCCCCTCATGGAAGGACGTCCATGATGGCCAAACTAGAAGTTTCTCTCCATACAGATGTCCGGCACGTCGTTGGAACTTACTGGAACAATCTTTCTTTTTAATGATTACACGTCCGTCCACAACAAAAAGCATCATTTCAAGTGGTTGATCCTCTTTAATAATGATTTGATTATTAGTATAACTCCTGGGCTTAAGATGCTTTGAGATTTCTATCAAAACTTGTTCATCCATGTTTCGAAATGGTGGCATCTAGGTTTAGATGCAGTGTTTAATAAAAGTAACCACCAATTAGAAATCTAATAAGTAATTAAGCTAGGATGGATAATTGTTGTGAAAAAATATATACTAAAGCGATGAGTTTGTACGAACCTCTACATTCTTCAGCCTACTCAAGGGCTTGCAAGTTTCGATATAGTCTTGAAGTTCCCGGGGAAGAATAGAGAGGATTTCCTGATCCACATCAATATCCCAGTTTTCTTCAAGTTCTAGTCGTACCTTTTCCATGATATCCGGCTTTCTACACAGGGGAGTGCCATTTTTAGATAACCATAATTCTACATCTCGGCCTTTTGCTTTCATCTCACGTTCAAGTCTCATCTTGCGTCTGTGCGACTCTAATCTTTCAGTATCTAACAGCACATATGTCTATTTCACAACAACAAGGTTAAGCCTCATTAATTCTGCATTTTTATATATCCCAAAAGCCAGCCATACTCAAATGAGAAAAGAAAAGATCATGAGGAGCTTTAAACTTAAAGAAAACTTTACATATAAAAATATTCACCGCACCAAACCTGCAAATTCCCAATGAGATATACAAATAGTAGCAAGCCGATTATAGAAATACAAGCCACAAAGAGGATTTCCCATGTATTGGAGCTCGGCTCGAGATTTGAAGCAAGAGAACTGCAAAAAGAAATGGATCACAAATTTGGACTTTTATTTATTTGTAATAGTATAGCTCAATCTGCCAAGATCAAAAGGGTTTCACATGTACAAACCTCAAATTCCGCAAGCCCCAACAAAAACTGTTCGAAAACTTCAGTGGATAGTTTGTTGACCACAATATTCCCGACTGAAGGACACTTAGATATATACCAAAATCAAAGAGAGTTGTATTTGATGAATTTATAGGGCATAAATTATCTAGAACCGTAATATTTCTCAATGTATGGTGATCATGACAGTTAAAAGTACTAGGGCCACATCCATTTTCATATTGACATACATGTTGCCAGCAACTTGTCATTCGTTGAACAGCAAAAAAGTACCAAAAAGCTCCAAGTACCTAAAGAACTCAACAAGTTAGCTATGAGAAAATTTTAAATAACGCTAATAAGTTCTCATAAAAAGAAATTTTCAAATGGTTTTAAATAATTTATGATGTTGAAACTTACATGACTAGCAAGGATGTAGAGGAAAAAATTGAGTAAACCTTTAACCCATAATGCGGTATGTCCTTTGAAAGGTTTTTTGGATTTCTTGCATGATAAGTAGATGCGAAGAACTCGTGGTACATATTGCACCATAACAAGAAAGTTCATGAGCTTCCTTAAAGATCTTGAGGCCCTCATTTTTGAAAAGAAAATGAGAATTATCACCTGGGGTACACGTTGCAATAATATTAACAACATATCGTGGGATAAAATATTGACTGTCCTAATTTCAAATACAACATTGCATTTCAGATTTTATACTTGTTGGGGTCAATATCACATTTCATTTGGTCAATTGCATTTCATATTTTATACTTTTTGGGGTCAATATCACATTTCATTGGTCAGTAGCATCGTAGGTGGTCCTAATCTCTTATGCTTATATATACACACATAAATTCTTCTATATGCGATATTATTACCGTGCCTACATCATGTATTTTATATTACCCATTCTTGCTTTGTCTATATTTACATTGACATTCACACAATAATAATCAGCCAACATTCAAATAAGTGAATAACTATTTATATATATAATTGCACGCAGACAAAACAGTGAGATTGGAAAAATAATTAACTCTAGTCTAGATGAAAGGGCTTCTCATACCTGTGGAAGAGGAAGAATAGCTAAAATGTCAACTATGATGTATGACTGCCATATCTTCCTTAGTTCAGCTAACTTGGACGACCAACTTCCGGGAAGAAATAGTTTGATTAAGTTTGAACAAATCTTATATCTGTAAACTTGAAAGACAATATTTGCTATATAAAACAGATCTGTGACCGATCGTGAGACAAGAGCTGTAATCTTCAAGTTTGTTGTCCAACCTCAGACACTTCATATCGTAGTTAAGGATAGGAACGTAGAGAAACAAAGGATCCAATGAAACGGCAAACACACATGATGTTATAAACATGAAATTCCACTTTTGTACATATTTCGGGGCAGAATTTTCCATTATCGTCTTTGAATTCGGGTCATCTGCACTGCTGAGCAAGACAAAAAGAAGAAAACAGTTAAGGTTCCCAAGTAACAAAATCTTTATTAAGAGAGAGACGGAAGAAATTTGATAAGAACTTCTTTCTTTATAAGCATGTGAAATTTGCATATATATGTATAAGAACTTTTGTTTAAGAAAGGAAAAAAATGAAAATGGTGCATGTTAAAGTCGGAGAAACTAACCTTGCAACGTTCACTTCCGTAGCCGCCATGCACAACTCAAACTCTTCTTTCTTTTTCTTTTTCTTTTTGGGCAGAAACTGTAACTTGAAAGAATTCTGGAATTTGCAAATGACGGAGCAGCTCCCTTATGGAACCAAATTTGAGATATCAAATTTTCTACAACTGATGAAGTCAAGTTATAAGAATGGTAGATACAAGAAGATGCAATAACCCGCAGTCAATAGAATTGACCTCAACCCATGTAGTAGTTGAAAATATAATAATATTTCATCCTGGCAAGTTGTTTGAATTCATTGATTGCAGTCCTAGTTGTTATACTAAAAAATGTATTGTTAAAAAAAAAAAAAAAAAACATTTTCAAATGCTTGGCCAAAAAAAATAAAATTGTGATTGCTGTACTAGTTGTCATGTTTTGTTGTGATTAGGGGAAAATCCCTCATTAATCGCGGTTTGAACATCTCAACATGATTGCATGACTTTGAAATGACATATTTTATAGGTCATCGAGTACCGCCAACTTAAGGCTATTCATTTCAGGTAGACAAAATATACATCAACTTGATTCATCTTCATCCACAGATAAATCAAACTGTAAAACGTATCATTCTTGCTTTTGTTGAAACTTGAAACTGAACCCTAAGCGCCCTACTTCCCCGACTCATACACATAGAAGTGTTGACGTGAGTCTCCTAATTAATCAAGGAGATTTACTTCATTGATTAATTAAGAGATTTACTTTCTTATTTTATATAGTTGATAAATCATTGTATAATTATGAGATATTTTCCTAATTCTTTGCTGTATGTAATTCCTTGTATAGCACATGTAAACTCTTATATATACCTTCTTATGGAGAAGAATAAAGATAATCTAATACATTCAAACCATATTCATATTTTAGCAAGAAGAAAAGCTACTTGGATTTTTATTAAATAAATTCAATAGAAACAAATGTTGAATAAGTATTAATTGGTCAAGAACTTGATAATAAACTGTAAAACATATAATTTTGCATATATACATGTTCAAATTCCCAAGAGTAAGGTTGGGGAATGACCATAATTTGCCCAAGGCAAGTTCTTACACTGGAGTTTGTGACAAATCCAGCAGTAAGGAATTTATGTACAGAGAGCACAGGACATTCTAAAGTTACAAAGAGACTAACAAGAGACTTAACATGAGCTTATAAGGAGTCGGACTACTTTCCCTGGATAAGGCAAAACAGCTAGCATATAGGAATACAATTGGTAGCCACAATGCATGCACTCACGTCACGTGCTAAAGGTGTATGAGAAGTATCCAAATGCCAATAAAGGGAGCAACATTGTTTGGTTTGACAGAGAAAAAAAACAGAGGACAAACAGAGGAGGGAAAGGTTGGTATATGTTCACCAACAAAAAAAAAAAAAAAGAAAGGTTGCTATTGGTAGGTATAGACCTTCGTTAATTAATATATGAGAATGAGAATATTCGAATGATATCTCAAGTGTTCCAAATTAACCGTTTGGATTAAATTGAACCAAATTAACCATTGAATTAAGTTTGATTAAATTAATGATTAAGAGAATGAGGCTATTTGAATGATATCTACTTCTTTCGCACTAAATGTTCTACATGTAGTTGTTTCCACAACTCCTAGTTGCAGATAACCTAAAATTTTCTTCAAGTGGTTATCCTCAAACATATATTGCCTTTCGAATTTAAAGACCACACTCGCGACGTCGTTAGCCATGAGAGCAAGGGCTTCAACATCACCTGTTGCCTCAGCGGACTCGGTTGCCTAGGGTAACCGAGCAACTCCTTTTTTTTTGGTTGACTTTTTCTTAATATATAGTTAACTGAGCAACTCTTCCTACTAGTGTGAATGAGGAAGCAACTTCATATTGGGAACTTTTTTTGTTGTTTTTGATAGGAACACATTATGAACATGTTAATTGTGCTAGTGACCAAACAAATCAAAGGTCGGAGCATATAATTGGGAACTTTTGTTGTTGTTTTTTGTTGCTGTTTTTGTTGTTTTTGTTAGGAACTTTTTTTGTTTTTTTGTTAATTGTGCAAAAAAAATAAAATAAATAAACTTCTAGTATCTCATTTTAAAAACTCTTTTATTTTACATTATCTGGGAAATTGGTTTCACACATGCGCAAATATTACATATGGATTTGGTTTATGGACCATTATTTTGTTGTAATTAGAGGAAAATCCCTCACTGATTGCCCCTTGAACATCTCGACATACCTACCCAAACCCAATGAGAGGCAATTGGCAGCAGCAAGACTTGTGCCCACAGCAACCGTCATCATGTCATATTATAAACACAAATGAAAGACCAAGAAAACAGAGATTCTCTCAACATATATAATTTTCTTGTTGCTTATTGACTAACACTTAAAAAAATAATAATAAATATAAATCACGTGTAAACAAGCACCCAAATAGTTGTATCAAAGTCCTTTTGTAGTATAAATTATTTATTCTCTCAAAGCAGAGCAAACTTAGCAACTGTTCCCAAGAAGCGGAGCAGATCAGTGCGTATATGCATCCAACAACAATCACAAAAAGCAGAACGTACACGTATATGCATCTAGCATCATTTGATCAATCGTTCATTAACTGGAAATCCAAACAACTTACAAACAAACAAGCTTCAGACAAGGAAACTACGTATGTACATAAGCAGGAATATAATACAAAGACAATTCATTAGTTGCACATAATACTAACGAATATGATCACCAGGCTGAACCTTTGCCATGTCCTCGGCCTTAAGAACCAGAACTTCAACTTCACCAATGGCCCAAAAACTAAAAGGAGAGGTGGGCAATTTGGCAGGAACGCTGGTAGATTTAGATTGTAGCCAATGTTCTATGAGGTCATCTCCACTGTGATTTGGACGTCCTCCTTCATTGCGGTAATGTTTCGAGCTCCCGTCTGTCACTGACACAACTCCTCTCATGATGAAGAACATCATTTCGATTGGTTTATCCTTTTGAATAATGTACGCATCTTCATAAGTTCTGAGCTCAAGATACCCACATATTTCTGTCAAAACTTCCTCATCCATAGTCTCAAGCCTTTCCACCTACAAATTAGAATATTATGATTAATATATATATATATATATATAGAGAGAGAGAGAGAGAGAGAGAGAGAGAGAGAGAGAGGTCTGGTTCTCTTCATCCAGAGGAACTTACATTCTTTAGGATGGTCAACCAGTCCCGAGGCTGATCGGAATCTGTAGGGAGGGTGAAATCAGAGAATACACTCTTCAAGTCGTCGGCTTTGAGAGCAAGTATTGTCACAGAACCACCATGGTAGGAGCATAGAGCAGAATCAGGTGACAAAGGTAGTTTGGTAGGAAAGGTCTGGTGTGATACCCAAGTTGTAACCCAATGTACAAGTTCTTCTCCATAGAAACATCCCAATTCACAGGTTTTTTCCACGTTCACGTCCATAGCACTTTCGCTTTTAATTTCTACGACTCCTCGCACGACGAAGAACATCATATGAAGTGGTTTTTTCTCTTTAAGAATGCACTGATTGGCATTGAAGTTCGTGGGCTTAAGACGCTTGGAGATTGCTTTCAACACTTGTTCGTCCATTTGTTGAAAGCTTTCCACCTAAAATTAGATAGATGTGACATTGTCAGTTACGAAAAATATAAAGCATATCTTCTAAAAGTTAGTACTGGCTAGCTAGGATGATATATAATGGTTTTAATTGGTTTTTTCTTCTTCATTAAGTTCTAAACACTTGCTTGAATACATACGTACTGCAGATGGAGCTTACTTTGACGCTTTAATTGACAAACATAAAGAGAACATTATATAAATCAAATAAGTAATATCATGCACAACTTCTTATAAATCGACTTGGAGCTTACTTGCTTAAGTATAGTCACCATGCACAACTTCTTATAAATCGACTTGGATTTAGAGCTGATGCTCTCCATATCTGTGGCATAGAGAACAAGGGCTTGAACGTCATCAATGGCCTCAACAGACTCATTTATTATGGGTTTTGCATCACTAGAGGAGGTCCCCAATGGTGGAACTAGAAGTTCCCCTCCATAAAAATCTCCTGCGCCTAATGACCGCATAGAATGAGTTGCATTTACAATCCTTACATGTCCGTCCACAATGAAAAACATCTTTTCAAGTGTTTTATCCTTTTCAATAATGATTTGTCCAGGAATATACTTCTCGGGCTTAAGCTTCTCAGAGATTTCTCTCAAAACTCCTTTGTCCATGTATTTAAGTAGTGGCACCTGTATTAGAAATAAATACAATATTTGAGAAAAATACTCAGCAATTAAAAATCTAATATATATGATTTAGATAGATGCATGTGACATTGTCAGTTCAGAAAACTATAAAGTAAATCTTCTAAAAGTTAGTGCTGGCTAGCTAGGATGATATATAATGGTTTTAATTGGATGTGTTTTCTTCATTAAGTTTTAAATACTTGTTTGATATATATATTTATATAGTACTGCAGATGGAGCAACTTACTTTCTTTAGCCAAATCAACAGGATATCTGAGGGAGAGGCGGAATTGCTGAAATGCTTCATGAACTTAGAGACTACACTCTTGGAACTAAAGCCCAAGGTCGCCATGTCTGTGGCAGAGAGAACAAGGGCTTGAACATCATCAGTGGCCCGAACAGACTCGTTTATGGGTTTTGCATCACCAGAGGATGTCCACGATGGCGAAACTAGAAGTTCCTCTCCATAAAATTTTCCCGCGCCTAGTTCCGGCCGAGAACCATCTGTCTTTTCAATGGTTACACGTCCGTCCACGATGAAAAGCATCTTTTTTTCAAGTGTTTTATCCTTCTCAATAATGATTTGTCCACAAGTATACTTCTCGGGCTTAAGCTTCTTAGAGATTTCTATCAAAACTCCTTCGTCCATGTCTTTAAGTAGTGGCACCTGGTATTAGATTACATACATATTTGAGAAAAATAACCGGCAATTAAAAATCTAATATTTATCATTGGATACGAATAATGGTGGTGAAAAATTAAATATGATGCGTTTGGATGAACCTACCTCCCTCAGCCTACTCAACGGGTGGCAACTGTTGATTTCTTCGTGGGGAAGAATAGAGAGGATTTCCCTAAACACATCAAAATCCGAGTTTTGAACAAGCTCATTTTGTATCTCTTCCATGATCTTCTGCTTTCTACTATGGGGGATGCCATGGCTAGATAACCATGATTCTACTTTTCGGTCATTTTCTTCCATCTTCTGTTTAAGTTTATCCTTGCGTCTCTGCTTTTCTAAGCTTCCAGTATCTAACTGCAAATAGGTCTATTTCACAACAAGAAGGTTCAGTTCATTAGTTAATGAATTAATTGTTATAGAAAGAAAAAAAAAAATACCATATAAGAGTAAAACCTTCAAAATACCAAAAATTGCCCTTAGTTAATGAATTTATTAAGCATTGAAACTTTTAATTAAATAAGGATAATATAGTACATTAACATGTTTCCATATTTAAAAAAAATATTTAAATAAAAACCAAAATAAGAAAATGGAATCCTATTTTCATGGAACACAACTTCTTCTTTTTTTTTTTTCCTTTTTTTCTTTTTTTGAGATTCTCTTTCTTAATTTTGAATAAAATAAAAAATCAATTGGCAGACACGATGTGGCAAGAGACTAGTATATATATATATATATATATATATATATATATATATATAATGCGAATAGGTCCCATAAGAGTTTCTCTCAATTGAAGCTTTCTAGCTACCTCTATGTGTGTGTGTGTGTGTGCAGAGGTGGACCCATTAAGGAGCAAGAAGGTGCAGCTGCACCTCCCCTCGTCGGAAAAATCATTATAGGTGCTTCAAATTGCCCCTTTGCTCAACTGGTGTACAGATTACCTTATTTTCATTTTCAACATTTAAGTAAATGTCTTTATCTTTTTATTTTAATTTATTTTTATATTACTCCATTTACTTAAGTTTACAATGTAAAAAAAGAAGTGCCCCCCATTTGGATTCAAATAAAAATACTAGAAAATTAAATTCCCACCAAATCAAAATATGAAAAATCAGTTTTAGTGCAAAATACGATTTAGGCTAAAAATGATGGCTCATTAAGTCAATATATACTTCATACTAAAATCCCATAAAATCAAGTTTTCTTATTTGATGTGTAAGGAATAAAAGCCGCCAAAAATTATCTTGAGAAAATGATTATTCCAAAAAACCATTTTTCATACTTAGTCAATTTTGCACCTCCGCTAAAAAATTTCTGGGTCCGCCAGTGTGTGTGTGTATATATATATGTGTGTATATATATATATATATATATATGTGTGTGTGTGTGTGTGTGTGAGAGAGAGAGAGAGAGAGAGAGAGAGAGAGAGAGAGATGGGTACTCCAATGAGAGGAAGGAAAAAAATCAAATCAGGAGCTTTAAGCTTAAGAAGAAAATTTTATATACACCGACCAACCTGCAAATTTCCAATGAGATATACAAACAGTATCAAGCCGATTATAGATATAAAAGCTACAAAGGCGATTTCCCATGTATAAAAACTCGGTTGGAGATTTGAAGCAAGAGAACTGCAAACATGAAATGGATCAGAATACATAATATTTACAAATCCCAACTGTTCAATGTAAGGAACTTTGAAAACATTTCTCTAGTTTAAAAACAGCATCAATGTATACGTTGGTCTCACATGTACAAACCTCAAATTTCGCAGGCCCCAACAAAAACTGTTCAAAAACTTCAGGGGATAGTCTGTTGACCATAATGCACCTGACTGAAGGACATTTAGGTATATGCCAAAATCAAAGAGAGTTGTATTTGGTGGATTTATCGGGCATAAATCATTTAGAACCGTAATATCTCTCAACGTTTGGTGATCATGACAATTAAATGTAGAAGTGCCACATCCATTTCCATATCGACACGCACGTTTCCAGCAACTTATCATTTGTTGAGCAGCCAAAAAGTACCAAAAAGCTCCAAGCACCTAAAGAAACCAACAAGCTCATTAGATTGAACTTCTGAGAAAATTTTAAATGACGCTAATAAGTTTTCATGAAAAGAAAATTTCAAATTTCTTTAAAAAATTGATGCTGGCAATTTTTGTCTCACAAGTTATTAGAACTGTTATTGTGTTTGAAAGTATAATTTGATACGAAGTATGCACCTCCTATATTTTTGTTGTTGTCACGATGGTCCCTCAAATAAAAATGTAAAAAATAAACGGTTTGGATGGTGAAGTATAATTCGAAGTGGACCTTATAAGGTATCCCTCAAATAAAGTAATATCATAAAAAAGCTAGTTCAACATTACTTAAGGATATTGCTTGCCTCATTCCCTACAATGAGACATTACTTTCTCCATCAAATCATAGTTTCACACATATGCAAAATAATTCATTAAAAACACGAAAAATGTTTCTTTTCCATACATGTCCGATTGTGATTGACAGAAAGTAGGAGTTCCTACTTACAGGGAAATGAGACAAATATGATCCTTTATTTAAAGCAAATGAACTTTTTAAAATTAAATAAATTATGAAAAAATGAAACTTACATGACTAGCCAGAATGTACAGAAAAAGATTGAGTAAACCTTTAAGCCATAATGGGACATGTCCTTTGAAAGGTTTTTTAGCTTTCTTGCATGATAGGTAGATGCGAAGAACACGTGGTACATATTGCCCCATAACAAGAAAGTTAATAATAGGCTTCCCGAAAGATCCTGAGACCCTCATATTCGGAAAGAGAATTGCCACCTGGACACATTGCAATGTTAATATTGACTATTAATAACATATCGTGAGACAAAATATTAAATTTATGTAATGCTAGATATACTATATTTGTGTATCCAGTGACATGGCAATTAGATCCCAAGTCATATCATGGCAATGCTATATCATCACTTAATGATATGGATTTATTAATAAGTTCAAAAGTCATAATGATTTTTTAGGGGAAAAGTTGATATAGATCCCAACTTGAGAATTTAGTGACTTTGGTTAAACCTTTGACTTTTGTGCATATAGGATTACATTCCTTTTTAAATATTTTTTGATGTAATCTTTTTTTTATGTTTATCTTTGTATCTGACTTATAGGTAGTCTTCTAATTTATGTTCATAATTTAAAGGTAACATGATTTGTCACTAAGTTTTTTATGTTGCTAATAATAACATTATTTACCTGGATGTCATGTACATAATTTCATGTGGGTGTTTGTCTAATTGATTGGTATAATACGTGGGTCTTTACTTTTCATTGATTAAATATTATTTTATCCATATATTAGGAATATTATCAAGGAAATATTTCAAATTTTAAATTATGAAATTCAATTACAAGGAAATAATGCATTAAATTTAGATTTTCAATGTGTTTCCTTATTTAACTTAAAGTGTAAAATCGACATAACAAAAAAGTAATAAATGTCAAAGGACCTACATCCAAAATTAAAAATAAGTGGACTAAACCCAATAATAGCTAATCGTTTTGGACCTACATCTAAAAAGCCCAAAAAAAAAAATTTCATAACTTATTACAAGAACTTACTGCACTACAGTACCATTTTCTTCGCCAGGATGTCTGCCTTTCGTCAACCAAATCAATCTTCCAATACTTTTCTCAATTTTACAAAATCACTCAAACATGAATGGGCAAAACAGATAGATTTATGGGTTACTATCAATTTAGTATCCTGAACTTTCACCCTTAAGGTATGTTTGCCCTCGCACTCATAATTTTAATAGTTATGTACCCCAAATCTTATTTTAAAAAATTCAATCTGGTTCCTACATTAACTTTACCGTCAAAATTTATGTAAATTGCCTATGTGTCAAGGGTAGGTTCCACCTATTCGCTTCTTTTGATGCCAGTTAAAGGGTATTTTCGGGCAATTGATGTCTTCTCGCCCAAACCCATTTGACACACAAAAAATCCCACCCAAACCCATTTAAAATCAATTGTCCGAAAAATGTATAGACATCCGAATGAGAGAATAACTATATATATATAGCACTGCATACAAATAAAAATAGTGAGATTTATGACCAAAAGAAAAAACAAAAACAGTGAGTTGGAAAAGCAATTAACTACTCGATCTAGAGTCTAGATATGAAAGGGCCTTTCTTCATACCTGTGGAAGAGGAAGAATAGCTAAAATGTCAACTATGATAGACGACTTCCATATCTCCACTCCTATACTTGGTATTTGATTTTCCTTCCGTTGAAGTTCAGTTACTTTAGGTAATAACTCATCAAAGCCTGTCATTAACTTGGAGGAGCAATTTTCGCGAAGAAATCGCTTGATCGAAGGTGAATAATTTTCAAATCTACAAATTTGCAGAATAATTCTGCCTACATAAAATAGATCAGTGAAGGATCGCGAGACGAGAGCGATAATCTTTATCGTGTTGTCCAACCTCAGGCACTTCAAATCTTGGTTGAGGAGAGGAATGTAGAGGAACAAAGGATCCAGGAAAACGCCAAATACACATGATGTTATAAATATTTGAGTCAACCGTTCTGCAAGTTTTGAATTTGGATAATCTGTTCTGCTGGCCAAGATACAAAGAGTATAAAATTACGCATATAGGATAGAATTAAAGATTTGGCTGTGGTTATCTATGATTAACATTATTGCAGCAGCAATGACTTTAGCATATCCTCAAAACAACAAAAGGTTTTAAAAGGTGATAGAATTTTATTAGATCAATAAGAATAAAATTGAAAACATTTATTTTATATTAAATTAAAGTAAAAAAGTTGAATTTGGTACATGCATTGTGAAATTTGTACGTATATATAGAAACTAACCTTGCAGCTTCAGCTTTCTCTAAATCAGCCATGCAAAACTCAAACCTTTATTTTTTGGTCTTTTTTTCTTTTTCCAGAAACTGAATCTGATCTTGCTAGTGGAAATTGCAAATGATGGAGAAAACCCTTTTTAAATCTCAAATTTTCTACAAACTGAAGTCAAGTTTATGAGAATGGTAGATATATATGAGATGCTGTTTGGTTTCTGTTTTCTGCCACGTTTTGAATCTTCTTAAATGCACCTGGGCTCCAAGGAGAGCCCTTTTTTTTTTTTGGCAGCAAGTGAGTGAGAACTCGTCCAAGTTGTCCTGAATGTATTATTTGTTGTGGAATTAATGCAGGTACGAAACAAGGCAAAATGAATTTCCATGGATAAAGTTTTCATGGTTGGGGGAGCAGGTAATGATAGAAATTAAAAACTATTAAGATAGTGATCAACAAATTAGATGAATATGGTGTTTCAAGAAAATACTAAAATGACAACCATTTGATTGAGTGTTCAATTGATTTTCGAATTCAAGTAATTTTTTGTTAGGATGAGGTTTGAATGAATACCTCAAAAATAGATGGTTCTAATCATGGTTTCTTAATTTTATTTGAGGGACATATTTAGGGTATCCTATGAAATTTTGTTCAACGATCCAAACCATCTATTTTTTAGTCTATATTCACAGATCATCCTTGTAAAAAATTAGACAAATCAGAAACCATTTCGACATCAAATTGTACCTTATAAAATCAATGAACACGGTGCTTCAAGAAAGTACTAAAATTTCAATGACTCAATTGAGTAGTCAAATTATATCGGATTCAAGTGATTTTTTGTAGAGATGATTTTTGAATGATTATCTATATTTTTTAAAAAAAAAAAAACAGTTTGGATTAGTAGAATACAATGCAGAGTGAGCACTACAAGGATGTCTCTCAAATAATATTTGAGGGATTCCTCAATAGAGACGACTGTGAACAATAATTGTGGCTAATGATTGTGCTGCATTAATTCAAAAAACCAAACAAGATGAAGATGAAGATGCGACTCGCATTTGTAAAAAAAACAACTTTACCACATTATTCGGGAAGTTGGTGCAAATCATCATCATCATAACAGTATCTGAATCAGGTCAAGGCAAAGCAGCATATCTGAACTGAATACAGCAACTGATCACTTTTTGCAAGAGCAAAAGCAATAGAAAAACAAATAGAACAAAACAGAGCAGGCAAAGTTTGTTCTTGGTATAGAGACCTTGCAATTTTATACATGCGAGGATGAGACTATTAGAATGATATCTCAAGTTGTTGTTTTCATCTTGATCCCCCCCAAAAAAAAGAAGTTGTTTTCTGAAGTGAAACATCTCTAGTGCATCAATTTCAATGCATTCACAAAAATACATAAATATATGTAAATGGATCTATGCGTGACTTTCAGGAGATTCATTTCATTTAGTTTCAAAGCTTTGTGCAATTATCCTTCCGATTAGGATCATGTTTGAATTTGAAATTTTATTGATTTAGAAAGGTAAATTTGCATCATTACCACGTGGACTCATATTGTGTGTCTTAATAATTTATTTCTTTTAGTAACTTATTATTCATACTTTACTTTTAAAGTAGATGGGACTTGTAAAAACTGACTTGTACTTAACTCTAATGAACTCGTATTGTGTCTTAATCTCAAAAAAATTTGAGGAACTTTTATGAATTTAATCGGTGTTTACATTTTTTAAAATTTGTTTTCAAGACATTGCATTAAAGAAAACAAAAAAGGGCCCAAGTTTCATGTGGTCTAGTGGGCTCCACCCCGCGCTGTGCTCCATCAAATTTGGGCCACTTGTTATATAAGGATTGGGAGTAATTTCAGGTCATAGGTGTCTAATTTTGAATTTGAGACTCTTCCGCTGAAAAGAGTCTTTTAGGTTAAATGAACCTTTCAACATCTAGTGCAAGGTGTGTAAATTAGAGATTAAAAAGGTTAGTTGCGGAATTAATGCAGGTATGAATGAGAAAATAAATTTCCATGGATAAAGTCTTCACGGTTGGCCCTTCTTAATAATGACACCTTGTGGGTAGATTGCAAATTTTATTTGAACGATCAATTGTTTATTATTCAAACTTTTAATCAGATATAATTTTTATAAATAAAAAAATAGATAAATTAAAAATCATTAAGATATTTAGTTGTAAACAACACAATAGACGAATATTGTACTTTAAGAAAACAACACTAAAATGATAACCATATAATGAAGTGGTCAAATAATTTGAATGTTGCTAAATGAACCATAAAATTAACTGAGTATACTCTATTACCAAACTATTTATTAAATTATTAATTTACCCTAATATAATTTCAAAAAAGATATATTGAATTGTGAAACAAATATAATTTTAATAAGTACACTCTACTCACTATATTCAACCATAATCAAACATAGAGAAGTTTTTATATTGCTTTCTGTCCACGGCAAACAACGCAGCAAGCAAGATAAACGCCTTACGGAGAAAGGGTGTATTTTGGTTTTTGAATTTATTACTGTGAATAGCTTCGGCAGTTGTTTATGGATAAATCTGCATATGCTTGTAATTACACACAAAATTTGAGTGATCCTTCGTTTTAAGTAACGAGAATAGACGGCTTTCATTTTCATATTAAATGCTTTATAGTCGTTAATATTTTCTCTTCTCGTCCATGTTACTTTTGTTTTGTTTTGTTTTTTTTTTGAGTGGGTATTATTTATATCAGAGTTTGGTGAACATCATTGTTCTTACTGTTATTGTGCCCCACATTTCGAAGTAGACTGTAGTGTGTGGTAAATATTAACACTTGCAGCATTCAATAATTCCTAACTCAAGTGATTTTTTGTTAGGATAATGTTTGAAGGAATAGCTATAAAAAAAATAGACGTTTCGATCATTGAAAAATAATGTGTATGAGTCCTATAAGTGTATCCTTCAAATAAACGAATTTAAAATATTTCTCAATTAAAACTCTCTATATATTATACTAACGCAAAACAATGAGATTGGAAAAGACAATTAGTGTGAGACCCCAGAAAATTTCGAAAATAATTGTTAAGCTTACTACAAAAATTGCACGGTCCACATGGCAGCACCTGATTGGTTGGACAGAAAGGAAGACATTGACTCAAACTATTATTCAGAGGTTAACTAGGGTTTATAGTACTATTTCGTGAGCTCATTCAATCTAAGGCATTGATTTGATTCTAGATCAAATCTTGACCGTTGACCAAATCAAAGACTTTTGACTTAATCTAGGCCTTTGGATTGCTTGTTGGGATTGCATCTGGACTGTCCATCTTTAAGCTATCATGTACCTTCCTACACTTGATCCAAACTCAAATTTTGATACAGGTACTCGTGGAATTCTATAAATACCCCTCAAATTCTTCTTCTTTCTCACACCTTTAGAATCTCTTCCCCCGTTTCTCTCCATATATATCCTCCACAATAGCCACTCTTCTGGCCAACCTCCATCGGAATTATTATTCATCCTGTGTACTATTCAACCTATTCATCGGCTTATTTTACTATTCCTCACCGTGGTAATCTCTATTACGAAACTCGTATTCTATTTGTGTTGATGCAGTACTTTTATTTCCTAAGAGTTATTCTGCCCAATTTAAATTTGATCGTAATTACCAGTTCCAATTATACCCATTTATATTCTTCTGGACCAGATGTTTGAACAACAAGGGACTGTTAGACTTTAACTTCATTGTACCGTGAACCTTACCGTTTTCGAACTAGAGATGGAACTACAAGGACTTTGGGACAATTTCATAATTTTCAGAAAGTACAAGGAATATATTTTAATTACTTGAGATTTCAAGGACCTGTTTTATAGTTATTGAAGAGTATAATTTAGACAAAGTTAAATGACCAAAAGGCAATTCAAAAGAAATTTTATGGCCAAAGTGAAAATAAAGGAAAGTATAAGGACCAAACTAAAATTATGGATAAGTATGAGGACAAAAGTGCAATTAAAGATAACTATAAAGACTAAGTTGCAAATAAGGATTTTTAGTAACATTTCTAAATGTTGGATTTGGAAGCAGTTGCCCAAGGAAGGACGGTTTGAGCTCCAAGGTATAGAAGGCAAGTTAGGCTTAAGCTTTGGATTCCAGGTAGGGGGATCATTCCCGAACTTATGTATTTGTGTGTGACATAGTAAATATTGTTGTGTGCGAAAGATGCACTGTTTTTGGATACCATATTGTTTGGTTTTATGGATGCTTAACTTTGGAGATCCAAACTTTTGGAGGGTATATGCATGCGGGCATTATCCTCGACGACCTAAGAGTGAGGCGGGCATAGTTACTGCCCTAGGTTTTGATTCCCTAAACCTCCAGAGGGGCTACACAGACTGGCTTTTTCAAGTAGATTATAATCCTCGAGCGTCATCTAGTGTAAGAACTCAAACCAAAATATCTAAAAATTTAGATTTCTTTATTCTAGTTAAAAGACGATTTTGCCCTCGCATATTTTAATAGGAGAAAATTTGACTTTTTGATCGAGAAAGAATTTGAGAATTTCGCTTGCGCCGTTGCGTAGAGCACGGAGAAACGAGTCCGTAGACACGGAGTAGACCCGAATCGAAGTTCTAACAAAGAAATTACGATCAAAATACCGCGAAGGGCAAAATGGTAATTTGGAAAAAGTTAGATTTTTATCTCTCTCTCTCCCTTCTCTCTCCTCAGTTCTCTCTCCTCTCTCTCTCTCCTCCCCGCGTGCGACCCGCAGCCCCCCTTCCCCATTTCAGTTCAGCCAGCCGCCACCACAGAGCACGGCGACCGTCGCCACAGGTGCAGTTCGACTCGCCTCGCTGCCGCCTTCCTCCCGTGACCAGTCGCCGGCCTTGGACCGCCGCATATCGGCCGAAAACTGGAGGTTTTTCGCCGAAATTCATCCAAACTTCATCACCTTCGTTCTCCCTCGTTTCTCCACCAAATCTTTCGAGTGAGGTATGGTTTACCACCTATTTTACGTGCTCTAACTGATGGTTGGCTGGGTTTAGATCGATCTCACCTTTAGGTTGCTCAATTTTCAACTTGAAAATCGGCCGAACTTTGGCCGCCGTGATCGGCCATTTCCGGCCACTTTTTGGGGGTTGTCCAAGAACAAAAGTGACTCCAAAAGGGGTGTTTTACCTAGGATAGGAGTTTGGAGTCTTGGTTCCGAGATTTTTCGACAAACCCTAATCGCTTTGGACACCCGTTCTACCCACGCGTGTGGCGGAGCGTGGGCAAGGATGGTGGCATGTTTCTGGGCAGTTTTGAGATCCTCGTGCCGTCACGAGCGCGTAGGATTTTGCGGATCTCGATTCGGAGTCCGTTTGAGCCCCGAACGGATTTTCCATATCGCGCGATCCGTGGGTGCAGTGTCGTTAAATCGTTGGATCGCGCTGAATTTTGGATATGTCGGTCTACGTGATTTCAGGATCGCGTAGGATTCGACGGATTGCGAATCGGAGTCCCGGATACTCCGAAATCGCGAACCCTGGGGCTAGGGTTTGGATTTTAAGCGATAACGCGATTTTAGCTAATCCGACCGTCCGATTCGGACCAAATTCGCAGAACATGGTTCCCGCTCTATGAGAAATCTTCAGGGAAGCTCAGATTGGCCATCGGACATCGTGGACCCCACGGGTCCCGGGTCGGCCGATCTGACAGTTTATCGCTTAGCTGATCGTCGGACCTTCCAAAACTGGTCCAAGTGTCTGAAAGGCATAATGTGGGCATAGGAGTAACTTGGGATGAAATGCACGTATTTCTAGGAGCCGGGGGCAGGGTGTTTAATTTAAATTCTATTTATCCAGTAATTTATTAATTTATTATTCTTGGATAATCAGGCACCAGGAGTCCAGCTAACCCACAAGAGGGACCTTCAAAGGGTCCAGCTAGCTCGGACAAACTGTGAGTGGACTTTCCTTTCTTAAAAGATTTTATAATTATATTTTTATTTATTATTTGATCTTGAATAAGTGTTATAGCATAAATTTTATTGTGAAAACATCTTTATTTTCATAAAAATTAGTCCAGCAACAGATTTGAGATTTTTGAGCCAAAAATAGTAGTTTAGCTCATATTTACCAGAGTACAGAGGGTATTAGATTTTATCAGAGATAGTTATTTTAGACCACCATGTACCCACTCTCTATTTGGTGATTACCCAGAGTTGGACCGATGTTGACGGACATCCGGTCCGATTTCAGTTAGTCAGTGCACTTGACTTGCCTCACGAGTTTCGGGGACGCTCGAACCGTGAGTGCCAGGATTTGCGGCTCGGCAGACTTGGTGTCCCGGGACCTGCCAGGATTGCGGCTCGGCTGACTCTGTGTCCCCGAGACCTGCCAGGATTGCGGATCAGGCTGACTACGGTCCCCTGTATCCTGCCTGAGCGACTCGAGTGACTTGGTGTCATCGAGGATCTGCCGGCGGATCAGGCTGATCATAGTCCCCTGATTTTGCCAGTTTGCGGCTCGGGTAGCCTGTGTGACGCCCGAGACCTGCCAGGGAATTGACGGTTATCACAGGGGTACAATTAGGTGGCAGTTCTAAAGGATTCTTTTTAAAACTTGTAATGCAGTTATTGTTTCACTCATTTTTATCAGTAGATTTGATACTCAACATGTGTTATACTGATATATCTTTGTTTAGTATGTGAACATTTATATAGCTATGTTATCTATATTTAATTGAATGTCTCGGGTTTGATTATGATCAAATAGTAGCTTTTATATCCCTATGTTTTCAAACGGGGGTTATTATGTTCTAAATGGTTTTCTCGAACATTATTTTTGTCCACTCACAATTTTAACTTGTTTTTCGCCCCCAGGCCGTAGAAGAACGAAGGAAACCACTCGGGCCATCATCCTAGCTCCCGACCCACCACCAAAGTGTAGGAACTCGTTGTAACTTTTCTTGGATCTGTAAATTTGTATAGAAATGCTATGATATCTTGTTGAACTTGAGAAACTGAAGTTAAGATATGTTGGTTGTATTAATCTGGCAGTTGGTGTGTTAGTTAGGACTGTTTGACAGGTGGAAGACTTGGGTATGGTCAAAATACAGGGGAGACTCTGCCGAATTTTCCGCAGATGTCTGAGGGGAAATTTTTAAAAGAAATTGGAAAACGAAAGGGTAAAATGGTCATTCGTGCCCGACATTCGCCAGGTGTCGGACACGCACAGGATTCGGCTCGGATTCCAAAGCAGAAATTGGGTCGGGTCCTGTCATCTAGTGTTGTTCATAAATCTGTCAGTACTTCTTGTTTATTTCCTTCTTCTATATAAACTTTGGATGGTTGGTGTGTATTTAATCTTTATGGGTTTTAAAATAACTTTCTAAGGTTACTAGTACTCTTCTTTGACCTCTGGGGTTGGTTTCTCATCAATAAAGTTTATATAATGTTTTATTCATTTTTCCGCTGTTATTAACAATTCTGATTCAACCCATTTTAATTAAATAAAAGATTTAGGGTCAGTTTGGCATTGTTGTTTTGTGAAAATAATCGTTGTCAGATTTGCTATGAGAGAAATCAACTGTGAAATAAAGCAGTTTGGCGTTTGCTAAACTTTTTGTTAAAAGTGTTGTTGGTATAATAATCAATTTCTAAGTGTTAGGTAATTTTTTTTGTGAAATTGTTGTAAGCTATATATAATAACTAAAAAAGGCATTATGTTGAAATGACTTTTTGGTTTAAGTGTTTGATAAAAGGGAAAACACTTTCACTATATATATTTGTTAAATATGTTTCCTTCACACCTTAAAAATTATTTTAATTATAAATAAAATAAAGTATTATGTTGAAAATTAAATATTTGTATCCAAATGCTCTAAACTAATGTTTCAAGTTAAATCCAATATATTCTACTAAAAATAAATATTGTGTCAAAGAAAAAAAAAACAAGAATAGAAAAAAAAAATTAAACAAATAAAAACCAACAACAACAACTATTGAAGTTAAAACCCTAGAAATTAAAGAGAGAGTGAAGAATGAAATTTATAGTTAAAACCCTAGAAACTAAAGAGAAAGAGGGAAGAATGAAATTGAGAAGAAATAAACATAATATGCCTCTTACCTGAGTCTTGGTGCTTTTCAGGAGTGTGCTTCAATTGATTGAACAAGAAAAAATAACATGAAGAACAAAAGAGATTCAAGATAAGGAGAACTCTATGAAAGAGATGGCATGAAGAAGCAAATGGATGTGAAGGAGAAAAAGCACGAAGAGAAGATATTGCGTGAAAAAGATAGGGGTATTTTTGGAAGTTTGTAAATTTCATTAAACACAGCGCCTCTTTGAAATTGATTCCCGCATAATCAAAAAATAAAAGCACCTCATTAGCTGCTTTCGCTTATAGCTCTCTCATATCAATTTTTAACAATAAGTGATTTTCTCATAGTTTACCAAACGGGCTGGTCTTCCCAATTTTATAAATAAAAAATATCACTTATCACCCTAAATAAGCAATACCAAACAGGTCTAATAACCATGAGTTTGGATATACATTACATGACTTATTACAAGGTTTTCAAAGAAAAACTAGCTAGAATAACTCAACACCTCATGTGTAGCATGCAAATTGCTATTCTGCGATGACGATTGCATTTGACAATTCAAACGACTTTCATCTTGAAAACAATTTTACAAAATTATTTTAGAAATTAGTGTAGCTCCATTTACACATGCAATTTACTATGTATGTATATATATAGTCAACATAAAAAAACAGAAAGGAATCACTATTTGATTTAAGGATCAATAATATGTTGTGATTAGGGGAAAACCTCTCAGTAATGGGATCTAAACACAATTGCCGTTTAAAGATCTCTATATGATTGCATAGACCTTGAAATGATTTGCATTTTATAGAGTCAACGAGTACCGCCGCCATCTTATGAGGCTACCTTTTCGGGTAAACAAAATACAGCAACTTGGTTCAACTTATCAAGCTAGCAAATGTATCATTCTTGCTCTCATTGAAACTTGAAACTGAACCCTAAGCCCCCTACTTCTCTACACTCGCGTTATCGTGCACGTTGAAGAAAAGCTAATAAATTCAATAAAAGCAGTGTTAAATAGGTTTTGGGCAAGAACTTGATAATAAACTGCAAAACGTAATTTTGCATATATACACGTTCAATTTCCCAATAGTAATGCCAGGTTGAGGAATGACCATAATTTTTCCAAAGTGCTGTTATTCCCACCCCCTTGTCCTATTTTCCCACCCACCTTATCTTCAAAAAATTTAAAGCAAATTTACCCTATTGTAAAATGACTTTTAAGGACTTAACTCTAAGTTAACACTGTTAAGTCAAGAAAATAAAAGTAAAAATAAAAACAGAAAATTAGAATAAATAAATAAAAGAGCCCAGCAAACAACCCTCAGACTACCCACCCAATCCCGTGACAACCAAGATTGATTGATGTTAAGAAATAGTTAAATTGGAAACTTGGAGGAATAAAGGGCCATGGAGTTGCTGATATTGATGAAGACTAAGATGAGCGACTTTGGCAGGCAATGCAGTCAAAGTGTCGTCTCAAATCTGGGCCAATTGATATAATATTTCTCGTGGGTTGATTGAAATGGAGAGAGAAGAAGAATGTTAGATTGGGGTTTGAAGGTGTTGTTCAATACAACTAAAATAATGGTGAAAGAGACATGAGGAGGACGGAGGAGGGGATGCTTGGCCCGGGAATGGTATTTTAGAAATAATGGTGGGTGCAAAGATAGGATTGTGATTTTTCAAATTTTCACAGTGGGTGGGAAGATAAGACAAATGGGTGAAAATAGCAGCACTCTTTTCCCAAGGCAAATCCGGCAGTAAGAAATTTATGTACAGTGGGCACAGGACATTCTAACAGTCACAAAGCCCGGTACGAATTGATAATAAACTTGAATAATTGAGCAGGCCACAATATGTAGATTTAATTTATGATATATATGCTTTCACCAGATCTGTGTAATTGCAGACCAAACCTGTCCTTGGACTCGGACAAGTAATTTTACCGTCATTCTTCCTGGCCATTTCTTCGAGAGCCTGCCAAATCAAAAAATAAGTTCGGAATATTTCCAAAACGGAATAGCCAAGATTGTCTAATACTAGCTGTAAACACGAATTTCCTGCAACAAATGAGACAAGAATACGTGTACAAAATAATATTGTATTTATGAAATTTAGGGTTACAATCTCTGTATTGAATCCTCTGATTCAATCTCCAAAGTGTTTAAAGAAAATTTGTGTTTGATACAAGGGTCGTAGAGATTTGATCTTGATTAAACGGGTAGCACGAAGCTTGTTTAGTGTTTGGGATTTTTCTATGGTGAAGGAATCGGCACTTATTTGTTGTACTTGGTGGCTCTTCCAAAGTAGGGTGAAGAATGCAGAGAGTTTTCTGTTTCTTCTGAGTGCTAGGTTTTTTTTTCTGACCCCTCTTTCATCTTGAGGCCTCCTATTTATAAGCTATTGTAGGATACTTGACTAAATAACTTTCCATATTTAAAACCCTGTTTTGTGGGATTTTGATTTGATTTGAATCAATTCCCATAATCTGGCAATTTAACCAGATTATCTTCAATTGATTGACCTGATTAATATTTGATTTAAATCAAAGTCAATCACAAAAGATTCTTTCCCTTAATTTTGTCTTCATCTTGAACCGTTTGATGCACTTCGTCGGATGTAGCCACGTGTCAATTTTTGACAACTAATTCGATTTTGATGAGTCATATGCCACATGTGTGAATTATGAGGCCCACAATTCAATCCACCGAACCCTAATTATTTTATGGTCCAATGGAATTTATTTCACCAAAATTTCTTTGTCTACAAATTGCCCCCACTTCCTGATGCACTGTAGGTACGTGCTTGTCGCATGTAGGAGGTGCAGCTTGAAGTACTTCTTTTTTTTCTTTTTTGAGAATGATATTATTAAAATAATATCCAATAATCACTTTGCTTCCAACGTTGGCTTTCTATTTCCAACGTGAGCTTCCCTTTTTTTTTTCCTTTTTTTTTCTTTTTTTTTTTGGTGTGTGTGTGGTGATATTATTAACTTAATAATATCCAATAATCACTTTGCTTCCAACGTTGGCTTTCTATTTCCAACGTGAGCTTCCCCTTTTTTTCTTTTTTTTTGGGGTGATATTTTTAACTTAATAATATCAAATTTTGAAGATTTTGTGCGACAAAATTCAATATTTTCCTAAACTAGGAATGAGAAACCCTAGCACCACCAAGAGCTTTAATGGTCTTTGGCTTTTTTAAATTGCATACTCTCATGGATATTGAGATTGACCCAATAGAACAGAGAAGACTACTCTTGTCGGCAGGAAGGTTTACAGCTTTGAAGTTTGCATAATCTGAATTCTCAGCAACCAAAGTGGTGAGAGTTGGCTTCTTTTCCTTCAATTTGGTCTACCAAGAAACTTGTTGGTAAGACTGAATCCACTATTTATTTCATCATTCCATGTCAATTTTTTTATTTTTCTTCTTTCTTCTAGCCACAAGAACCTACCCTTGGCATGTTATTCTTTCTTTGTGCCGGCGTCGTTTTCTTCTTCTTCATCTTTTTTTCTTGTTTTTTTTTTTTTTTTCGCATTCCCACCATGCAACATCAAACTCAATATTGGCATACTATTGCTGTGCTTGTATCGTCCCTTTTTTTTTTTTTTTTTAATTTTTATTTTCGGTGCACTCCCACCATGCAATATTAAAATCAATATTGGTATGTTGTTGCTGTGCTTGCGTCGTCTTTTTTTTTTTTTTTTAGGTGCTTCAAAAGAAAGTGAAGAACTTAGACGTCCTATACCGCTCGAGTTTGATCCATCTATCCGACTTGGTGATAACCCGCTCAAGCGCTTAGGCTTTATTTAAGTGGAGGATGAGTGAAGAACGTAGACGTCCTATGCCGTTTGGGTTTGATCCATCTCTCCGACTTGGTGATAACCCGTTCAAGCGCTTAGGCTTTACGTAAGTAGAGGACGAGTGAAGAACGTAGACGTCCTATACCGCTTGGGTTTGATCCATCTCTCCGACTTGGTGATAACCCGCTCAAGCGCTTAGGCTTTACGTAAGTGGAGGACGAGTGAAGAAGGTAGACGTCCTATACCGCTTGGGTTTGATCCATCTCTCCGAC
>NC_047651.1:20788574-20857443 GCF_902201215.1 Prunus dulcis | reverse complement strand
TTTGGCTCGTGCAGGCGAAGGAGTGTTTGGTGCCTTGTGCAGTTTTGGCTCGTGCAGGCGAAGGAGCGTTTGGTGCCTTATGCAGTTTTGGCTCATGCAGGCGAAGGAGCGTTTGGTTGAATTTGTGTTAAGCGAAGTGAGAAGTATCCTCCTTATGCTTTTCACCTCGGGAGGTGCTCGACGCATTATTCTTGAAGAATCCCTTGGGGAAGAAGTCATATAGCATGATGGGGCTAGGCGACCTTTGTTTCAAGAGTTCATCTTTTGGAACCATTTTGTTCATATTTGATAATTCATTTCCTCTATGCCTTTTATGTGATTGAGGAGAACTTCTTTTGCTTACAAATCTTTTTGATCGAGGAGTTCTTGGCAAAGGTGCACTCTTATGTAACTTCTTCCGAGTAGCCAATGCCCATCCTTCATTATCGTCATCGAATGAATCGACACTACTTTGACTTTTCACTCCAACACACTCATACGGATTGAGTTGATGGGTTTCAGAGAATGCCCCCAGTGATTGAAGTGAGGGTGCCGAACCAGATAAGACAAACGAGATCGTAGCATGGTTAGACTCTACCACCTTGTCAAGATCCATTTCGATTCTTCCTTGTTGTGCCAACTTCATGATGAGATCTTTCAACACGAAGCACTTTTCCTTTGGGTGATTGATGACACGATGGTACATGCAGTATTTCGGGTGGTTAATATGATTCATCTCTTCAGGGCGTTTGCACTCAGGTAACTCAATCACCTTCTTCTCAAGTAAGTCTTCCAGCATGCCTTCTACGTCAGAGTCTGGAAAAGGATACTTCTTCTCCTTCATTTCTTTTAGGGTGTGTCGTCGTGGTTCTTGATCTTGAGTCGACTCGGCCTTCCTCGCATCTTTCTTGCCTCGAGTGGAAATCTTCATTGGAGTAGCACTGATCGTCATTGACTCCAAGATGCGTGTCCTCAAAGAGTCTGCCCCATTTCTCGACGACTTGTCATTTCGATGATCACTCACCATTTCCTTTCTTCCATCGTGATTAGCGATACTTAGCTCTATATCATGCGCACGAGTGGTCAATTCTTCAAAGGTACGGGGTTTGATCCCTTGAAGAATGTAGAGCAGACCCCAATGCATACCTTGAATGCACATCTCTACAGCCGATAACTCTGACACTCGATCTTTGCAGTCGAGGCTTAATGAACGCCAACGATTGATGTAGTCAACAACAGGTTCGTCTTTTCGCTGCTTTGTGCTAGTGAGCTCTAGCATGCTAACTGAGCGACGAGTGCTATAGAAGCGGTTGAGGAATTCTCTCTCCATTTGTTCCCAGCTGTCAATTGACTCAGGTTCCAAGTCAATGTACCAGTTGAATGCAGTGCCTCGGAGTGATCGGACAAATTGCTTCACGAGATAATCGTCGTTAGTGCCAGCGCTGTTGCACATCTCGATGAAGTGGGCAACATGTTGTTTAGGGTTACCTTTTCCATCAAACTGCATGAACTTTGGAGGTTGATAGCCCGTTGGCATTCGAAGGTTGTCTAACCTTTTGGTGTAAGGCTTGGAATAGATAAATGTATCTTGAGAAGGCCCACCATATTGAGCCCTGATGGTGTTCGTGATCATGTCCTGAAGTTGTTGGATAGATAAAGAACCCACCGAGGCTGTGTTGCCTTTTCCGTGCGACTTATCACCCGACTCTGTTTCATGACCCAATCCTTTCTCGTTGGATTCAGCTTCATGATGTGATTCTTTCTTATGCACGTCTTGACTAGGTTCCTTATCTTGATGTGTCTCCCACTTGTTAATGAGAGAAGCAATCTGCACATCCTTCTCCTCGACCATCTTAGTCAGTTTGTGACCGCTTCGCTCATATGGGCCAGCTGTTCTTCAATAGACATAGCTCCCGTCACCATGACCTGCATAGCCATAGAATAAGACTCACCTACGGATGCCGAGGTAAGCTTCTTCTGTTGATCGTCAGGCGGGGATCCATGGTATGAGCCTGTGCTCGAGTCAGCGTCTGAAACAGGCGAGAGTGAGCGTTCTCTTGAATTCTTCGAACCCGAAAAACTCCTCCCTTCACTCCGAGAGTTTCTCTCATCCGCCCGAGAGGTATTCTTCTTTTGCCCCAATGAGGCCAAATTGATAACCGGTTCACGCCTTCGGTGAACATCTTTCGCCTTGGCTTGAGTCGGTATGGAAGTAACATGTTGAGTTACGGATATCGCCTTGGCCTTGCTCCGGGTGACGACCCCAGCAGAATCTCCGCTTGAGAAGGAGGCGCTCACGCTTTTGCCTCTCGTCGCGGGAACGGATTGAATCTTCTTGGAAGCCATCGTTTTTGGTGTGTTGATTGATTTTGGAACTGGAGAAAGAGATGAGAGGCAGAGATGGTCCCACTGGGCGTGCCAAATTTGTAAACACGAATTTCCTGCGACAAATGAGACAAGAACACGTGTACAAAATAATATTGTATTTATGAAATTTAGGGTTACAATCTCTGTATTGAATCCTCTGATTCGATCTCCAAAGTGTTTAAAGAAAATTTGTGTTTGATACAAGGGTCGTAGAGACTTGATCTTGATCAAACGGGTAGCATGAAGCTTGTTTGGTGTTTGGGATTTTTCTATGGTGAAGGAACCGGCACTTATTTGTTGTGCTTGGTGGCTCTTCCAAAGTAGGGTGAAGAATGCAGAGAGTTTTCTGTTTCTTCTGAGTGCTAGGTTTTTTTTCTGACCCCTCTTTCATCTTGAGGCCTCCTATTTATAAGCTATTGTAGGATACTTGACCTAAATAACTTTCCATATTTAAAACCCTGTTTTGTGGGATTTTGATTTGATTTGAATCAATTCCCATAATCTGGCAATTTAACCAGATTATCTTCAATTGATTGACCTGATTAATATTTGATTTAAATCAAAGTCAATCACAGAAGATTCTTTCCCTTAATTTTGTCTTCATCTTGAACCGTTTGATGCACTCCGTCAGATGTCGCCACGTATCAATTTTTGACAACTAATTCAATTTTGATGAGTCATACGCCACATGTGCGAATTATGAGGCCCACAATTCAATCCACCGAACCCTAATTATTTTTTGATCCAATGGAATTTATTTCACCAAAATTTCTTTGTCTACACTAGTAAAATGCATGCGAACCTTAGAGCTGTAGACATTGCCATTGGGCAGTGTTCGGAGTATATTGAAAAACTAAGAGACTTAACATGAACTTATAAAGAGACGGGCTACTTGCCCTAGGTAAGGCAAAACAGCATATCGGAACACAATTAGCAGCTGCAATGCATACACTCACGTGCTAAAGGTGAATGAGAAGTGTCCAAATGCCAATAAAAGGAGCAACATTGTTTGGTTTGACAGAGGAAAAAAACAGAGGACAAACAGAGGGAAAAAAAAACATAGGACAAACAGAGGGGGGAAAGGTTGCTATTGGTATAGAACTTTGGTAATTTATATATGAGAATGAGACTATTCGAATGACATCCCAATGTGCCAAATTAACCGTTTGGATCAAATTAGACTAAATTAACGGTCAAGAGAATGAGACTATTCGAATGATATATATCTAATTGGTTAGTTTGAATCGGTGCCTTGTCAGATCATAAAAATGTGCTAAATTACTCTCACTGCTGTAATATTTTGAATGTTTGATGATAGTATGAGTCCAGATTTTGATTTTTCTATGTTGATATTTCCATTAATTAATGTGGGGCTAAGAAAACAGTGACAGGCATACTAGGAACACCAAAGAAGACAAAAAGCAAATAATTAAGATTTCAAACGTTAATTTGCAGGTTGCTAATTGCCTAAGACCTTAAACATGACAGTAATTTATAATAAATTTCATATTAAAAAAATAATCTATAATAAACTTCCCCTCAAGATTAAAAATAAATAAATCAAAGCAAAGCAAGTCAACTTAGCAACTCATCCGGCTACCCCGCATTAAAAAAAAAAAAACTCTGCTACCCAATGAGAGGCAATTGGCAGCAAGACTTGTGCCCGCAGCAACCCATATGAATTATAATTTATAAACACATATGAAAGACCAAGAAATCATATAATATAATTGACAAACACCTTAAAAATAATAAATCACGTGTAAACACCTATATAGTTATGTATATATTTGTCAGGAGCCCAGCAGTATTTTTTTTTATAAAGAAATGTTAAAATTCTAGCACCAACAGTAGATCTGGACTTCCTAGAGCCTTTTTATAATAAATTCGTCCTCTCAAACCAACGTTTTAGTTAATTACCAATACTCAACTTAGCAACTTTTCCAAACAAGTGGATGATCAGATGCATACTACAATCACAAAAAGCACAAAAGATTTCAAGCATAATTTGCTAATTAATTGACTAAAAATGACACCGAATTCAACAAAAAGTAGTTAATAAAATTTGATTAAGAGTTCATTATTGCAATTGCATTTGGCAATTAATTCAATCAGACTTGCAGACTTCAGTTTCTTCGAAGAAAGGTTTTACTACGAATTCGACAAGGCTGAACCCTAGCCAAGTCGTTGGCCATAAGAACCAGAACTTTAACTTCACCGATTGCCCGAAAACTTAAAGCAGAGATGGGCAACTCCTTAGGAAAGGCGGTATCTTTAGATCGCACCCAATAATCTATAAGATCATCTCCACTGTGATTTGAACGTTCTGCTTCATTGCGGTGTTCTGTCCAGTACTCGTTTGTCACCGCCACAACTCCCCTCAAGATGAAGAACATCTTTTCCACTGACTCATTCAATCCAATAATGTACTGATCTTGATACTTTTCTACCCTAAGATGCTCACTTATTTCTTTCAACACTTGCTCATCCATATGCTTAAGCCTTTCCACCTAGATTAATTAGATACCATATTATTTGTTTAAACAAAAGAAGAGAGAGAATTAAGTATAAACATTAATTAATTAATATATACACACATACATATAGGAACTTACATTCTTTAGCATAGTCAACAGATCCCCAGTCAAAGGCTCCGACGGCAAGTATGGAGGGAGGGTGATCTGAGTCTCCCTTGTGAACAACTTGGACTTGAAATCAGAGACTACACTCTTCAAGTCGTCGGCTGTGAGAGCAAGGATTTTAACAGGACGGGGGCCGCGTAGCGCAGAACCAGTTGCCAAAGGTAGTTCGGCAGGAAAGTAGCTATGTGATGCCCAAGTTGTAACCCAATGTACAAGTTCTTCTCCATAGAAACCTCCCATTTCACGGGTTTGTGGCCCTTCAATGGTAGTACTATCGCTTCTTTCAATGGATACAACTCCGCTCACAACGAAGAACATCATTTCAAGTGGTTCCTTCTCTCGAATAATATAGGTGTTGGCAGCACGGTACGTCTTGGGCTTAAGAAGCTTGGAGAGTGCTTCCAACACTTCTTTCTCCATTTTTTGAAATATCTTCACCTAATTGTTAATTAAGAAAACAAAAAGTTTAAAAGCAAAGCTAAAGTACGTAGTATTAGCTGATGAGAGGATGAAAGATGGCTGAGAGCAACTTACTTTCTTTAGCCTAGTCAACCGGACAAAAGTAAAAAGATCTATCTCGGAGGCGATCCTGCTGAAATGCGACGCGAAGTTATTATTAGAGACAAAATTCTTCAAGACGTCTGCCTTGAGATAGAGGATTTCAGCATCGTTTGAGACTACTGTAGCTGTACAGGTGGACAAGGGTAGCATCTCAGGAAAAGACTTATCCAGTACCCACTCAACAAGTTCTTCTCCAAAAAAAGGTGCACGACCCTTCCCATTATTTTTTATCATCACCTCTCCCCTCGTGACGAAGAACATCATACTAAGTGGTCGGTTCTCTTGAATGATATTGAAATCGCGTCCATGGTAAACCGGTAGAAGATGCTCAGCCATTGCTTTCAATACTTGTTTATCCATAGCTCGAAGCTTTGGCACCTAGGGTAGATCCATTAATTTAACAATCTTAAAGAGAAACTTATATAATCAAATAAGTAATATTAATATTATTGTATAGATATGTCGCAAGCAGCTTGTTGCTCAAGTGGTTAACATACTTACGAGGTTCTAGGTTGGATTTTCCCCTCCCTCTATACATTTCACTTGTACCAAAAAAAATGTATAGATATGTGTTTCTGAGAGAGGAACTTACTTGTTGTAGCATAGCCACCTTGTCACAAGTCAAAAGCTCCCACTCAGAATCCGTTAGATGACTCATTTCCAACTTGTTGAAATGTGACCTGAATTTAGTGCCTATACTAGCCATGTCGCTGGCCAAGAGAACAAGGGCCTCAACTTTATAACTAGCTGAAACAGACTCGGTTGCTATGGGTCTTGTCCCCTCATGGAAGGACGTCCATGATGGCCAAACTAGAAGTTTCTCTCCATAAAAATCTCCTGCGCTTCGCTCCAACTTATGAGAACAATCTGTCTTTTCAATGATTACACATCCATCCACGATGAAAAGCATCATTTCAAGTGGTTCACCCTCTTTAATAATGATGTCATTTTCATACCTCTTGGGCTTAAGATGCTTAGAGATTTCTCTCAAAACTTGTTCGTCCATGTTTCGAAGTAGTGGTACCTACGTTTAGATACAATATTTAAGAAATGGAACCAGCAATTGAAAATCTAGTAAGTACATAACCAATCATTGTGGAAGGGTTTGTGTTACATATATGAGAGCTTCTCCAATCGTCAATGTAAAGAGCATTTCTAGTAATCATATATTTGTGGTAAAAAAATGAATGGTTAATTTCAGTTTGGTACCATGTAGTTGTACTCTTTAAGGTATGTTAATCCTTGCACTATCAATTTTAACAATCACGTACCTCGAAATTGTCATTTTGTTGCAATGTGACTCCTCCATTAAAATTATTGTTTGAGAATCCGTTAAGTGATGAAGTGGCCAGACTTGCATGAGGCCTAGGTACCTTCCTCAGCCTACTCAAGGGCGTGCAACTTTCTATGTAGTTTTGAAGTTCATGGGGAAGAATGGAGAGGATTTCCTTTTTTACATCAATATCGGAGTTTTCTTCAAGTTCTTGTCGTACCTTTGACATGACCTCCGACTTTGTACTCATGGGGATGCCATTTTCAAATAACCATTTTTCTACATCTGGGCCTACTTTTTCTGTCAACTTCTGTTCAATTTTCATCTTGCGTCTGTGCGACTCTAATCTTTCTGTATCTAACAGCACATAGGTCTATTTCACAACAACAAGGTTTAGTTCATTAATTCTAATTTATTTATTATATATATATATATATATATCCAGAGATACAGGGATATAAAAAGCGGACCAACATATATGCGTAAAAAAGAAGCATCAGGAGATTTAATAAGCTTAAAGAAAGCAATTTTATATAAAGATTCACCGCACCAACCTGCAAATTCCCAATGAGATATACAAATAGTAGCAAGCCGATTACAGATATAAAAGTCACAAACAGGATTTCCCATGTATTGGTACTTGGCTGGAGATTTGAAGCAAGAGAACTGCAAAAATGAAATAGATCACAACACATTAAAATAAAAAATAAAAAAAGTATTTTTAGTTACATTTGTAATTATAACTCATCCTGCAAGATCAAAGGGTGTCATATGTACAAACCTCAAATTCCGCAGGCCCCAACTAAAACTATTTAAAAACTTCAAGGGATAGTTTGTTGACCACAATATACCCGACTGAAGGACATTTAGATATATACCAAAATCAAATAGATCTGTATTTGATGGATTGATAGAGCATAAATCATTTAGAACCGTAATATTTCTCAACGTATGATGATCATTACAGTCAAAAGAAGTAGGGTCGCATCCATTTTCATATCGACATGCATGTTGCCAGCAACTTGTCATTCGTTGAATAGCAAAAAAGTACCAAAAAGCCCCAAGTACCTAAAGAAACCAACAAGCTAGTTAGATTGAACTTTTAAGAAAATTTTAAACAACACTAATAAGTTCTCGTAAAAAGAAATTTTCACATGTTATTAAATGATTAATGTTGTCAAATTTTGGGAGGATTTGCCTCCCAAGATTAGTTCTCACAGAAGTTAAATTATAAGGAACGTCATTGTATTTGCAAGTATGCACCTCCTATTGTTGTTGTTGTCATGATGGTCATATTGCACGGTTGCACCATGTTTGTGTGTGTATATACATCTTTTTTTGTTCACATGAGATTGAGTACTATGAACCTAAACTTTTATCAAGAAATAAGATATCAAAGAATGCTAGTCCAGCATATGTGGGTTAGGCCAGTTGACCAAGACATTGAGTCCACCTTCTTTAAGTTCGAATCTTCATCCCCGTAAATTAGATTAATTTAGAATAATTAGACTATAGCTTATATCAAATAAAAAAACAATGTTTGTTCGACATTAATTTAAAGTAGATTAACTTTTCTAAATTAAAATTATGATGAAATTGAAACTTACATGACTAACAAGGATGTACAAAAAAAAATTGAGTACACCTTTAACCCATAATGCAATCTGTCCTTTGAAAGGTTTTTTAGATTTCTTGCATGATATGTAGATGCGAAGAACTCGTGGTACATATTGCACCATAACAAGAAAGTTCATGAGCTTCCTGAAAGATCTTGAGGCCCTCATTTTTGAAAAGAAAATGAGAATTACTACCTGGTCAAGGCACATTGCAATGTTAATATCAACTGTTAACAGATTGTGAGACAAAATATTGAATTAATTTAGATATTTGCCTGTCCTGTATCACATTTCATATATTGGGGTGCAATATAATATATCACATTTCAATTATTCATAGTGAAATATATATATATATATATATATATATATCCTAGCACACCACCATTGCATGCAGACAAAAACAGTGAGATTGGAAAAGCAATTAACTACTCGATCTAGAGTCTAGATCAAAGCGAAGGCTTTTGTTCGTACCTGTGGAAGAGGAAGAATAGCTAAAATGTCAACTATGATGGACGACTCCCGTATCTCTTTAGTTATACTTGGTTTTGGAACTTCGTTGCTTACTTCAGGTAATAACTCACGAAAGCTTTTGATGAGTGATGTTATTAACTTGGAGGAGCAACTTTCGGGAAGAAATCGCTTGATCGAAGGTGAACAATTTTCAAATCTACAAACTTGAAAAATAATATTGGCTATATAAAATAGATCTGTGACCGATCGTAAGATGAGAGCTGTAATCTTTAAGTTGTTGTCCAACTTCAGACACTTGATGTGGTCGTTGAGGATAGGAATGTAGAGGAACAAAGGATCCAGTAAAACGGCAAACACACATGATGTTGTAAATATGAAATTCCACTTAAGACATGATTTTTGTAAATCTTTGGGCGGGGCAGGATTTTCCGCTAAACTGCTGGGTAAGAGACACAAAGAACATATAAAATTACGGCTATCAGATAGAAGAAAGCATTTTAAGAAACCCAAGTAACTCTCTCAACAAAAAAAAGGAACCAAAGTAACAAAATCCTATTAAGAGGGAGAAAGTTTGATAATGTAAGAACTTTCTTTATAAGCGGTTGAAATATTTTGCATACGTCCGAGAGAATAACTTTAACTCTATATCTATATATATATAAGATGATTACATATTTGGCTGTCGTTAAATTGCAACACAACCGTATATGCAGTTATGCAGGTCCTATTGTTTGATAGAACATTTATTTAAGAAAGGAAAAATGAAAATGGTGCACGTACTTAAAGTTGTGGAAACTAAACCTTGCAACGTTCTCTTCACCGGTACTCGCCATGCAGAACCCAAACTCCTTTTTTCTTTTCCTTTTTGTGTTTGTTTTGCAGAAGCTGAATCTTGCTAGCCAGAAGTCTGGAGTTTGCAAATGACGGAGCAAATCCCTTTCGAAACCAAATTTGAGATCTCAAATTTTCAACAACTGAAGTCAAGTTATAATAACAATGGTAGATATAGGTAGATGCCCATTAATCCACAATTAATAGAATTGACTTCAAATAAATACTTATAATCATGCACTAGTTCACATTTATCAAGTTACAATAAAATAATATTTCATTCTGCTAACTTGTTTGAATTCATAACAATGGTATTAGTTGTCGTAAATTAAAAATAACAAACATTTTCCATACTGCGCTTGGCAAGAAAAAAAATAATTCAAGTCTCCATATCCTTTTTTTGGTTATGAGAATGTGAAGTAAAAAGTTCCACGACCAATTGGCAATGGGAGAAGTAGCCCAACTCTTTATAAGCCCTTACTAAGTTTCTCAACTTTTCAATATGGGACTCTTTACTTTCACATTCTCACAAGTTCAGGTGCCAATGCCAAGTATTTTTTTCTTAATAGTTTACTTCTTTCTCACCAACTAAAAGCAAATTTTGTTCATAACGTAGTTAATTCATGAGCAAACTCTTCCCACTAGTGTGGCCAATGAGAGGCAACTTCATTGTAAACAATAATTGTGGCTAAGTGACCAAGAAATCAAAGATTAATTTTCTGGTTGATGACCCAAATTAATCTAAATAATAATACTAAACCTCAGGTGTAACATGCAAATTGTTATTTAATTAAAACTTCATAGTTGTTAATAGCGTTATGACGATCCAGATTCCAGACAATCCAAACAAACTTCTAGACTCTCATTTTAAAAACAATTTTACTGCATTCTGGGAGATTGGTTTTAGCTCCATTCACACATGCCAATTAAATACATATGGATTTGGTTTATGGACCATTATTTTGTTGTGTGATTAGGGGAAAATCCCTCGCTAATCGCGGTTTGAATATCTCAACATGATTGCACGACCTTGAAATGACTTGCATTTTATAGGTCAGCGAGTACCCCCCCAAACTTACAAAATACAAACAAAATATACAGCAACTTGGCTCATTTTCTTGTACTCTGCTATATCAAATTAGTAAATGCATCATTCTTACTTTCATTGAAACTTGAAACTGAACCCTAAGCCCCCACTTCTCCACACTCCCATATTGTACACGTCGAAGAAAGCTAATAAATCCAATAAAAGCAATGTAGAATAGCTTTTGGTCAGGAACTTGATAATAAAGTGTAAAATGTAATTTTGCATATATACATGTTCAAGTTCCCAATGGTAATGCCAGGTTGAGCAATGACCATAATTTTCCCAGGGCAAGTTCTTACACTGGAATTTGTGCCAAATCCAGCAGTAAGAGATTTATGTACAGTAAGCACAGGACATTCTAACAGTTACAAAGCCCGGTACGAATTGATAATAAACTTGAATAATTGAACAGGCCACAATATGCAGATTTAATTTATGATATATATGCCTTCACCAGATCTGTGTAATTGCAGACCAAACCTGTCCTTGGACAAGTAATCTTACCGTCATTTTTCCTGGCCATTTCTTCAAGAGCCTGCCAAAACATAAAATAAGTAAAGAATATTTCCAGACTAAGTAGCCAAGATCGTACAATACTAGTAAAATGCATGCGAACCTTAGAGCTGTAGACATAGCCATTGGGCAAGACTTGTGGTGGGTTCTCTGTGTCCATTAGTTCCTTAGTTATGTAGCAAACAAGCTTCGAGTGATGCTGCTTAGAATACGGTAATGGCTGGGCTAGTTTCCGGAAACCCTCCTGTGATAGTGGATCCTCCTTGGTGCAATCATCGTCGTAACAGTATCTGATTCAGGTCAAGGCTAAACAACATATCGGAATACAATTAGCAGCTATAATGCATGCACTCGCGTGCTAAAGGTGAATGAGAAGTGCCCAAATACCAATCAAGGGAGATACAGCGTAGGTTTGTCAACCACCGTTATGACCACCTGATGACTGGAAATTATAACTTACAACCCCTAAGTTAGCAAAAAAATGGGAGATAATACTAAATTTTCATAACGTAGCGGATAAATAACTACTGTTAACGGATACGGGGTTTTCAGAGCAGACAGGCCTGCTTGCAGATAAATATTCAGCAAAGGCTCAAGAGTCATGCCATATAACTTGCAAAATTCCTGTTTGAATTGGTCAACCAGGAAGTCCCATTGCTTCGGCTCAAATAACACCTGGAAAGCATAAGGAACCAAAGCAAAATTGAAATGACATACCAGAGATTAACCTGTAAAATACAGTTCCAAAGATGAAATCAAACCACTAAACCAAAAAATCTCACTAAAATGTATGGTTCAAAATATATATCTCCTAAGGAGATGGCAGAAATATTGAGTCAATTATTCTTGAAAACCTAGGCCTGTATATCAATTGTTACACAAGAACTCAAGTGACATCTTAGGATTCCTTATAGGTATGCTGAAGGCTGGATAACCAACAGAGACATAAAAATTAATGTGTGAGAAATGTATCCCAAAAGGTACTTACTACCATCACATAAGAGATGATGCAGACAGACATGTGCTAGCTTGTGGCTTGTGGTCAACAAAACATCTCTCCTACATGGTAAATTCAACTAAACATAGGTACCATATAGCACATTTCTATTCTAGTGAACAATTTAGTCCAGTTGATTCCCACAAAAGAATGGGGGAAAACAGAGAGACCATGGTCTCAAAACCTTTTTTTTTTTTTTTTTTTTTTTTTTTTTTTGGTTTATTGTTTACTTTATTTCCCTTAAATGTCTGTTTGCCTAGTCCAACAAAATTGCAGCACAGTTAACATCAGTTCAGATAAGTAGAAACTGACAATGCTGGCAACGCATTAAAGTAGTCACCTTGTATGTAGCACATTCAGTAGTACTCTTATAAGCTACTGTTACAAAGACCCGCTGCAATTCTTTCATGTGAGTAGTTCCCCATGGTGCAAGGTATTTCTGAGCATATGTGATAGCTCGCAAGTTATTTTCAGCTCGAACCAACTCTATAAACTCTTGAAGTCGCAGCTGAAACTCGAATTTGCTCTGCCATCAATAAAGCATTCAGCATTAGACATGCTAATACCAGTTTTTTTATGCAGTGCAGTGGTAACTGCAATTCAATTGGTATAACAGTCAACAGGAACATTTTCCTAGCTATCTAATTTGAGGTAAGAAGCATTTCAAGGTACCAACTCAAATAAATGAATTTCAAGAACATTGTATCAGAAATTGACATTACGAGATTAAGTATGCCATTGCATCTGGCTTAAATACACAGCATTCATCATTCAGAATGGGGAGACTCTTAGTTTGCTTGCACCAGAAACCCAATATTACAATTAACTATCCAATCGTTCCACATTTAACTTCACAAGCAGTTATCAGAAATTTAGCAGAATCAACATACATATGGAAATTGGAAGCAATGCAGTTACCACTATGGGGGATCTTTCACATCCATATAGCAGCAAAATGTTTAAGAATCTATGAAAGAAAGTCATTTTCCTATTACTTTCATCTCCTAGTATGTAGTCCAAGAGCCAGGACAAAGAAGATGAAACGATCACCATCTTAAGCTTATGTAGAGAATATTCCTATGCTGCTTTCTTTCAAAAACAAGCAACTTAACAGATACTTTTACAGATATTAGCAAACTCATCTAACCCACCAATTAATAGCAAGCTTCCGTCCCCTCCCATTCCTGCAAGTACATACCTTGGATTTCTTCAACCTTGACTTGTTCTCAGCACACCAGGCTAGGGCAGGACCTACCTCCTTATTCTGAAGAGCTTCTATAACCTTTTTTGCTTCTTGGAATACATCAATATCAACAAGATCCTAACACATAAGAAACTAATCAAGTTCCCAACATTTATAATCTGAAAATATGGGAAAATTCTGCAATCTGCACAAGCAATAAGAGAGAAGGCATTCTAACATGCCAGTGAACCTTGGCAGATCTTCTAAGGAGAGGAAGCCATTATCAAATCAATAAGCTGCTTTTCTTCCCTTGAATAAACTTTGTGAACTATAAAACCATTGGGCCAACCTATAATTTCACTCTTTTTCTTTCTTTCATAAAACATTCTTGGCCAAGCTATAATTTAGCTGAATACTTCCTTCACTGAATTCAATAAAATAATTTATGTCCATGGTTAGAAAAAGTGAAGATGAACCGCCCTCTTCAAATTCTAAAGTTGTGCACATTACTGGATGATAAACATGATGATAACAGAACCATTTGACTCCCACAAATATGATAACATTGTCACTCTTTCCAAGTTCTTTGATCCCAATACATTTAAACTACAATAATTCATGATATTCAAACCTTCAATGAATTCATAATTAATATTGACAGAGCAATATGTAATTTCACCTAATCTGGGACAGAAAATTATAACTACCTGAATATTTCTGCTTTCCGCCAGTTTTGCTGCAGTGTCATAATAAGACATCCGCAACATGTAGTCCACTAGGATCCGATTCAAGCGTGTGTTATTCCAATCAGACAAACTCTCCACATCTGCCGATTCTAAATGGTCAAGCCGAGCCCGGCACCTTTGCGCCTGCAAGTGCTCTGTCCTACTCCCTTCCTCCAACTAAACCACAAGAAGACATATCAATCAGTTGCCAAATTCAATTACTCAATTTTAAATATCAATTAATGAACAAACACAAATATCCAATCTGGATAAGCTAAACGTCGATTCAGATCGAGGAATTTCAATGGTTCAATACTCAAGCTCACTCATTGCCAAGCTAAGCAAGTTAGCATATTTCAAATTACCCTCTGTTTGGTTTCCGAGAAAAACCTGAGGATAGCAACAGAAAACTGGATTCTAAATTCTCGAATTCATCGAATTCCAATTGTTTCCGCCCTCCTACTCCCTCACCAACCAAACAGGGAAAAAAGAAAAGCTAAGCGAGGGTTTAGAAATGCAATACCTTTCGTTTGAGCCCTTGCAACCTAGAGACAAGAGAACTAAGATGATTAACGGCGTCGTCAGAAGACATGTCATCGCGGTCGGCGGCTTCGGAGACGCCGTTAATAACGGCGGACATCTCCCTCTCGACAACGCGGTGGTTCGCTCGGATCGTCTTCTTGTAGTGCTCGAAGGGGACTCTGAGGAACTGGTGCTCGAGCTTCAGGGACTCCGACAGGTGGCTCAGCTTCGATGACGGAACAGCCGCAGCGGTCGGGCCTGGGCTTGGGCCCGGTGACGTGGCGGAGCCGTTGGGAAGCGAATCCATCTCCATCGAGAAAGTAGAAGAAGCAGAAGAGATAGAAGGATTGATTGGAGATTTGAGTGTGAGAGTGGAGAAATTACAGAGAGAGGAAAGAGTGCGGACAAAGGCAGATGGGGGAAGAGAACAGAAAGTTGATTGCAGTGAAACTAGAAGTGGGAGACATAAAACGACCGCGTTGCGATTTCGTGGGCTTTTATATAACGGTCTCAACTTCTTTTCTTTTTTCATGAGGAAATACTTCATTAATATAGGCCCAATTAAGCAAGGATACGCCTAGCCCAAAAAGCAAAACCCAAAAAATATAAAAATGTGTATATGCATATAACTATTCGCATAAACATCAAGTCTATGAGTAAATGTTTTTCACCACTTAAACGACAACAAGCTCATTTTACAACATTTCACTCTCTATCTATCTGTGCAATGCATCCACCTGGTTAAAGATCATTAGAAAAACATGTTCTAATATGAAAAGGCTAAAATGACCTATAATGATGTGCATCATGACCCATAATAAAGGAAGGTACACGCTGATGAGCTTTCGGATGGATAATCTTTGAATCTCAGTTTTATGTATTGAGTTCCTACGGCCTTTTTACTTTATCTTTCTTTTCTTTTCTTTTTTTGTTTTTGTTTTTAAAAAAAAAAAGAGAAAATTTTGTTAATGGCAGGCTTTGATTTGGGTTTCCACTTTAGTCTAAGAATGGCTTGAGTTTGAAGTTATACATTCAATTCATGGAAAGAAAAAAAAACAATCAATATATTACTCCCACTCTTTAAAAAGAGGCCTTAGCATTCAATACAATAATAGTGTTTGGTATCACCATGCAATATATATTTATACAGACAATCTTGAGGGACAAGAGTTGCCAACTTTTGCCTGCTGTGTGACTATTTGAAAAAGTTTAAAACTAAAATGATATTTGTCCTCCTGCAGCATTATCATTCATCTTATTTCAAGAAAAAAACTATCAATTATGCTCACAAAATTTAAACGATTAATACAAAACAAAATGACATCACTTTAGTATAAATTTTGCTCGAAATATTACCTTATCAGACAATCTAACGTGTTATATTACGGTATAACATAATTTTGACCATACAAGCAGTCTTCAACTAATAAAATTATTTTGTGGAAACTTTTGTGAATGCCTTAACGGGTCACTAGCCAAGCTTAAGCAAGGATCACCTACTTGACAACGTGGCAAAGCATAATTGCACAGATTTTCGATCTCACTTGTACCTGATTTCACCTGATTTGCGCACTATCAGACACCGCTCCTCGCCCGCTTTTTCCGCAGACGACAAAATTTTAAAAGTTTCGCTTTCGGACTAATTTGCCCTCCAAGCTTATAACCAAAAAATCATTCTATTGGTTGAAGGGCATTTACAAATCATTTGACGCACTCTCCCTCTCCCTCTCTTTTATTTGTTCACTCAAGATCATTGAGAGCGCCCAATTTTGTCTGCCACAGTCGCAGAACCAAAACTCGCCGTTTGGAGCTTAACGGTCGAAACGCCGGCCTCTAACGCCGTTTTGAGTAAGACTCTCTCTCTCTCTCTCTCTCTCTCTCTCTCTCTCTCCTCTGGCTCTTTTAAAAATCCGTTTCCCATAGAGTTCGGGTTCCTGAGTTGGAAGCCATTTTATTTTATTTTGAATTTTGAATTTTCCTGAGCCAATGCGTATCCTAAAACGGAGCAGCATGTTTTAGCAAGTAAGTAACTCCAAAGATATTCAGAATTAAATTCTCTAGATTTTTCACGTTTTGAATTTCCGTTTTTGAGTCGTTTGTTGGATTGGATTATTTGCTCCGCTGCTGGCTTCTCTCTGTGGACTGAATTTTTTTGACCTTTTGGGAAGAAAAAGTGGAGTAAGGAATTTCTGAGTCTTTCTTATTTTTTCCTTTTATTTTCTTTTTGCTGTTTTGTTGCAGAGAAAGTTGGGGAAATTGAGAGGGAATTTCATTTTGTGAGAGTTCATTTTCTCTGCTGTTCAATTTTTTAGTAAAAGAAAAGTTGTCGAGACATGGCTGATGCTTTTCTTTATTTCTTGGTCATGAAATCACGGGAAGTGTGTGAGTAATCCGTCTGTTTGTATCATTATTTTCTTTCATTTTCTTAGTCGCCAAACAAGAATTAAGTTGCTTGTTTAGAGAAAATTCTCGAACTGAAGAATTAATCGTATAGATTGGAGTTAGTTATTTGGTAATTGTATCGTTTCTTCTATCAGATTTTAGCTTTAGGTTGCAGAAATTGTATGCAGCCGCATATAGTGTTACTTTTCTTTCCTTCATTTTCTCAGTAACCAAACGGAATCGTATGGAGTCTATTGTTTCTTTTTTTTATTGGACATCTGGATCTGGTTTCTTTGGGATATAGGATCATGACGAAATGCGTCGATTTTTGTGGAATTGCGAAAAGTATTTGATGATTTGATACTTTTGGCGTCAGATGGTATAAAGAAATCTTCAGTTGTTTTTAATTATAGGCTTGAAATTACCTCCCGGTGTGAGAAGTTTAGGGTTTAAGGGTAATGAAAGTGACGAGACTATTGTGGTCTTTTCACGCCAGCTTGGCTGAGCTAATAAGCCCAGAGTGGAATTGAATCAGACCTGCTGACACATATGCTGTGGTCATGTATTTCGTGATTTTCAACGGCAGAGGAACGTTACTGAAATCTATATTGCACCTTCTGCTCACGTGACCTCCTCTTTTAAAATGCTATTATATGTTTATCTATATTTAATTCTTCTTGTGTTCCATTTTTTATTATATGCACGGAGCTAGTTGCTGGAAATAATGGTAGGAGTAGGGATGTTGATGCACAAGACTAAGATTCTACATAGAGAAATTCTTAGATTAAAGCTTTCCTCATTATTTATCTACCTTTCATCTTTCTTTTGGCTGCAGGCTGTGGTTTAGCAATTTCATCTGTTGGTGTATTGTTACTTCAAACTGCGTAGTTGCTTCTTAAGAATCTTGTCTAGGAGAAGAAGGGTATGCATGGCTTCAATAAATACTGAATTCTAATGCATTTGTTCTCTCTCTCTCTCTCTCTCTCTCTCTCTCTCTCTCTCTCTCTCTATATATATATATATATATATATATATATATTTAAACGATTAGGACTTGCCCCTGAGTTTTGGCTTCTTAGAAAATGTAGGATGCACCTTCGCCCCCTAAACATAGTTCTTTTCAAGGAGTCATTATTTGGGTCACTGATTTTTCTTGGTTTTAGCATCTGGGATTCTAATTTCTAACATTCTTTTTGTACTTTTATTATTATTGGAAAAACAGTAAATGCAAGTATTAGTAATCATCAACTATGGTTTCTCCATATAAATTTTCCGGTGTTAGATACTAATGATTTTAACTTTGGGATTCTGACATATTCTTTTTTTAAATGCTTGTGCAAATAAAATAACTAATATCTATCACTTTCTATGCCTTAATCCAGGTGCTTTCTTGTACTTAATTCAGCCAATGTTATTGCTTTCCAGTTCATATTTCTGTCGTTATTATTATGCCCATGGCTGCTTGATTTCTTAGTTTCTTTTCTTCTATGAGGTGGACACTGCTGAACTGATAATCTTTGCAATGATTCATTTGCTTTTCTCCTATCCCTACTCCCCAACAGTATTAATGGTAATCATATGTTTTTTTGTTCCTAAATTATTTCAGGTTCAGAGAGACCCCATCTGGTACAGAGATTTAATGTGCTGCAGTTAGCATTTTCTGCTGAAGATTCAAACATGAAGAAGCTCTTCTTTTTCAGATCTTCTGCTTCTAGCAATGGAAACAACAATGTTTCTCCATCAACTGATAAGCAGATATACTGGGAGAACCCATCAGAAGATGGCAATCAAGTTGGTGACATGGCCGAGAATAGTTTCCGAAGCCCTAAGGGATTTTTTTCTAAATCTCGAAAGCAAGTAACTGATATACAGAACTCTAGTAAAAGTCCAGGTCTTAGAAGGAGCCGGTCATTATCATCAGCAGCCTTTCTTGGAAATGAGCCAGCACAAAACAATTTTTCTTCTTCAAGATATCAAAGTAGATCTCCATGCAGTCCTGCAAGTAGCGTTCCTCATCAACAATGTGGCCAATCATCTTGGTGAGGCTTTTGCATCAACTTATGTCTTGTTGACTAAGCGCAAGTACAATATTTTGGAGTCTTGTTTAATTAAAAAAATTGTTCTCGAGGCTAATTTTGTTGGGCTTGTGATGCATACCAGTTGCAGGACTCTTACTCCGGAGAGGCATGAGGCTAAACCTTTTGAAGTTCCAGCTGTTCAAAATACACATGGACTAGAGAGGCCATGTTCTGCTGGCTCCTCTAGAATTCACCGTGATTCGTCTGGGAGCTCCTCCACTTGCTCTAGTAATATCTCATCCAAAGTTTTGGACCGTTACATTGATGGAGAGCAGGAGGAAAGGGGCAGACAGAAAAACAATTCTTCCTCTAGAAACTTATGTGGGAATGGAAATGGTGGTGGATTCCGTCCTCCGCGAGCTCAGTTTACAGCACCCAATTCACCCAGGGCTCATTCATTTAGAGAGGCTAAAAGTTCTCGTTTTCGTTTGTCATCCAGAGACTGGGCAGAAAATGGATTTGGGCATGAATCTCCCCGGAGACTTGCAAAGAATGTTGTTGAGAGGCTCTCACAGTCTCATGGTATTCAACCAACACATGAAAAGGAGTTTGACCATGATATGCCAGTCACCATCGAGGATATATATGGTAGATCAGATCTGGTTGCCCAGAAAAATTATCATGGGGATGACTACTCAAGCTTGCAGAAACTTATCTATGGAGAAAATTGCGACGGTTTAAACACCGATGAGACTCAAGAAGACATGGATGTGGAATTGGAAAGAAGATTGAAGGAAGCTGAGGAGAATGTCATGCTTCTTTCAGAAGAACTTGAACAGGAAAGCTTTCTTAGAGATGGTGGGTACAATGTTCAGCAAACAGTTAGAAACCTTACTGATCAGAGGATAAACTTGGCACTTGAGGTTTCAAACCTCCTACAGTTGCGCATTGCTGAGAGGGCTTCTGCCAAGAAAGAACTCAGACTGGCAAAGGGAGAACTGGAGTCACGAACCAAAAAACTAGAGAAGGAGAAGAATGAGTTGCAGTCAGCATTGGAGAGGGAACTAGACAGAAGGTCAACTGACTGGTCACTTAAGCTTGAGAAATATCAGTTGGAAGAGCAGAGGCTTCGTGAGCGGGTTAGAGAGCTTGCAGAGCAAAATGTCTCACTTCAAAGAGAAGTTTCTTCCTTTAATGCGAGAGAAACTGAGAGTAGAAGTGTGATAACAAATTCAGAGCAACAGCTTAAGGGCCTCACAACAAGGCTGGGGGAAACGAGAGAGGAGAATCAAGATTTAAAAAATAATCTCTCAGACTTACAGGAGAAGTATAGAGCAGCGGAGGAAAATCGTGTTTGCATCCATAAAAGTTTTGAAGAGAAGGATAAGGAGTGCAAGGATTTGCGGAAGTCTATTACAAGATTATTAAGAACCTGCAAAGAACAAGAGAAGACAATTGATGGCTTGCGTGAAGGTTTTGGTGAGGAATTTAGGAAGAACCAATCATTGGAGAGGGTTGATAAGCATATTTCTAAATTGCAGATGGAGCAGATAAGATTGACAGGAGTAGAGCTGGCCTTGAGAAGGGAGTTGGAATCTCATAGGCTTGAAGTTGATTCTCTTAGGCATGAGAATATACACTTGTTAGACCGGTTGAGAGGCAGTGGGAAAGAAAATGGTGCTTTGACCTTTAAGCTAGATAAGGAGATGTGGACACGGATCTGCTGCTTGCAAAATCAAGGGCTATCGATCCTAAACGAGAGCTCCCAGTTATGTTCAAATTTACTGGAATTTGCCAAAGGGAAAGCAGGCCAACTTCCAGAATCTAAGAATGGTTTAGATGGGCAGTTTTTTGTTGAATCTGAAATGAAAGTTCAGGGCTTAAAGCGTGGAACTGAAAGTTTAGCAAGAAGTTTGCACACCATGTCTGCTTTGCTGCATGAAAAATCCAGTCTGGCCTCTTCAAAATATCCATCTAAGTGCATTAATGCTGATGGGTGTCCAAATGATCAAAATCCAGAGGTTAGTCATGTTCTGTGGTTATTCTTAGAGAAAGGACACTAAATATGAATTTTTTTGTTATTATTTTTGAATGAGTTCTTTGTTTGTATTCTACACACACACAGTTATTGATGCTTGGTTTTATCACTCTTACTTATCTAGGACGATATGAGATATGAGCTTAAAGCAGAAATTTTACTAACAAGCCTACTAAGAGAAAAGTTGTATTCTAAAGAGCTGGAAGTTGAGCAGTTGCAAGCCGAACTTGCAGCAGCTGTAAGAGGAAATGATATTCTCCGATGTGAAGTTCAAAATGCAATGGACAACCTTTCCTGTGTCACCCACAAGTTGAAGGACCTTGAACTGCAGGTAACCCTAAATATCACGTACGATATAAATTTTAATATTAGAGATCATAATATGTATGAATCTGGTGCTTTGTTTGTTTATATGACGTATATGATTATGTGCTTTAAGAGATACAAATAACAATTTTCATATATTTACTTCACATGATGTTTTAACCCAATGAGTTACTAGTTGAGGGCTTTACAAGGACAAATGAAGACATAAAAGACTGTTATGAGAAAATACATGATCACAATTGCATGGAATATGCTGTATAATGTTGCATATGTGCATTATCTATGTGGTCTGTTTCCACTACAGTCGCAGTTTTTTTCCATTATATTGATGTCAATTTTCTTTTGGGTTTTCGATTGATTTATGTATATTTCTTGAAGTTGCATAATAATGCCTCTAATTTATGTTACTTGAGGATTAGCCACACATTTCAGAATTTGATTCTTTTTTTCAGGCCCCAATAACAGTTTTAACGACAATGAAGAAATTTATTTATTAAGTTATACCAGTTGTGCCTAGTATTTGCCTTCTATAGGTGAATTATTATTTTATTTTTTTTCCTTCTTCTTTTTCCATAATAATGCAGATGCTTAAGAAGGATGAGAACATAAGCCAGCTTCAAAGTGACCTCCAGGCATCTACGAAAGAATTAACAGTTACGAGGGGGATACTGCCAAAAATTTCAGAGGAGAGAGATATGATGTGGGAGGAGGTGAAGAAATACAACGAGAAGAACATGTTACTGAACTCAGAGATTAATATGTTAAAGAAGAAGATTGAAACCCTCGATGAAGACATACTTCTAAAGGAAGGTCAGATCACAATCCTCAAAGATACCATAGGGAACAAGCCTTTTGACCTTCTATCCAGTCCCGATTCTATGCGAGGTTTTTTGCTTCAATAACTGTCAAAGAGCAGGCCTTTCTCATAGGGTGAATACATTGTTCATAGTCCTATACTCCCCAAGTTCTAATAGGTTTTTTTTTTCCTTCCCCATTTGTATACTTTTCCCGCCTTTTCCTTTTATCTTGATAGAGCAAGAAGTGAGAAACATATCATGATTTGACTGTAATCTACCAGTCCTTATTCATAGTTGGTTTGCCTTTGTTGGCATGATCAAGATATTCTCTCTCTTGACAAGGAGGTTAATGAATCTGTTGGTTTTCACTCCAGAGATTTCCTGGATCTATTTTTCTTATTTCTGGTTTCTGGTATGATTGAAGTTGCTGAGATTCAGAAAATTCATTTAACAGTTTAGCTAAAAAAAAGCAGCAAAAGACCCGAAAATAGAGACTAAACAAGAACAAATAAGTAAATCCATCAAAACTAACAATAATTAAACCCATACCAAACATTTTCTGGAACAAATGTCCTAAAATAGAACACATAAGAAACTGGCACTACACGGCTGCCATCTTGTTGATGAAGCACCTTCACCCGGCCAGGTCGCCAGTCGTCTGAGCCGACCTTCTTCAGGTACAGAGAGCACACCCACTGGCTCATGCATGGTCCACTGGCCTCAAACATGTCTTTGGCACATCGTCCAAACCCACCATAACCCCTACGTCTCAAACCACCCTTTGGAGCATACAATAGCTTAGGGTTGTTCAGATGCTTCACTATGATCAAGTTACCCTCAGAGTCCCCGAATCTGACACTGACGTGGTCCGTGGTTCCGGCAGATTGTGCACATGTTGTCTCAATCTCAATGGAGTAGGTGCAGTTTGTTTTGGATCCTTGGAAGCCATAGTTGTTAGGTTGCATTGCATTGATAGGCATAGAAATGATGAAGAAAATTGCAAAGACAGTTAAAATGCTCATTCTCTTCATTAGAAACTTTAGCAGGGTTTCTTGGTTGTGATTTGTTTTTGGGTGAGAGGTAGTGAGTGAAAGTTTGGAACTTGTATATAATACAAGAGATTTCTAATTTGGGTTAGATTCTGTGAAGATATAAAGAAAGGTTGCACAGGAAAATAAAAGAAAGGCATGCAAATGGATTTGCTTTGAGAAAGAAGAGATTCCCATTTCCCCACTACTTTCAGTCTCAATCGACAATGGATAGTGCATCTTTTAACCTCTGACCAATCCAATGGCAAATTTTTGGAACTTGAACAGGAATTTCCTGCTGACTATGTAGTTATCCTAGCACGTGTGGACACATTGGTATCGATTTTTCTATGTCATGTCATGTGATTTGGTTCAGCTTTATGAACAATAATTAAAGAAACGATCCTAATTAAGATTGGGACAACAATATCTTTAATCTTCAAACAGGCTTGATACGTCTACTAAGATTGATCTTTGAATAAGAAATCTATGAGAAAAAATTGAGTTAGGAGGCCAAACCAGCCCTTCATCTTTTTGTATACAAGCTATATTCAACTTTAATCTAATCTAAACTACGATGAGATGAATTCGAACTCGGGTGCAAAGTGAGGAGCACATCCTCTCTAGCCAACTCGGCTAAAACCCGTATCTTCAAACCAGGCCTCCATCTTAAGGTTTCTTTTTTCGGGTTTTAAATTTAATGTTTTGATCTGTACTCCAAGAGGCAAAATAGAAAAATGTGTTCTTTAAAAGAACCAATTACTTGATCCTTCATATCCATTTGCAGAGGATATAGTTTGATGAACATATTCTCTCTAAAAATGTATTCTTTTTCTCTTAAAGTAAGACCTGTCTAATACAACAATCCATATGCTGAAGTAGAAGAATGTATAGTTCGATCCTACATTGATATTGATGTTTGTTTATTGGTGAAAGGAAAAGGCCATAGCTGACACTTCGGTAGCATCCTAAATATTCAATTTGCTACGTTATTCTTTATCTGCAGGTGCAACAGAAGTTCAAAATGGCTCTAAGATATCATTTTGAGTAAAAGGGTACACAGGGCAAACCATCTCGCAAATCATAGAGATGCAGATTTCCAGAACTCAACAGGCTTCCGGTGCTGAAATAGCAAACAAAATAAAATGAATTAGTTTACTACAACACAATTCGATCAAGAAAACAAATATACGTCATTTTTCAAACTAGACAAAGAACATACCTTGGCAATTGGCATCTTTTCTCTCACTGAATCGATCAAGGAGAGATCAATATCAGCTATAGCAATCCCTGTTGACAGTCGATCTAAGACAGAGAGAATGAAATGTTAAAATTATGTTGCAGCATTGGCTAGTACAAGTAGCACCAGGCTAAGAACTGGTTCCAAACAATAAAGCAGCAGATTTGACATTATAGTTTCTTATTTTTCATTTTCGACGCTTAGGAAAGGTAACACACTCTAGTATTTCAAAGAATGGCTACAGTGAAGTTCAACCTATAGTGAGGTATTTCAGAGTTGAAAATATCCTCAACCAAAAAACCTTTCTAGTAAAGTCATACGTCTGATCCATTCTGGATCTTGTAAAACATGAGTTGACACAGAGGACCAAGTCTCTTATCTGTTCTTCCACATTATCAAGGAACAAATTAACAACACTCAAAACACCTTCAATTATCAATTTTTATAGCTTGTTAATAGTTGCCATGGTTTAACAAGGGAAACTCAAAAGCAAAATTCGAAGAAAAATTGAACTTCATTATAGGAGTCTTTGAGAGATTAACAAAGAAATTGATGGTTTATAGGTCAAAATTTCCTTTTATTAACTAAACTTGAAGCCATGATCTACAGCCACTGAAAGCTATCTCAAGAAGCTTAGAATGTACAAGAAAATTAAGTCCTCACCAGGCAGTCTGCCAACAACTGTTCCCCATGGATCAATAATTAAAGTTTCGCCGTGGCTTTCTCTTTTATCATTATGTTGTCCAGCTTGTGCTGCAGCTATGACCTAACAATGCATAAATAACATAATCATCCCCAAAATGTAGCACCAAAGAACAGTACCATATCCAAGATGACATTGTCAGTGAATTTGTTCCCTAGAAACAAATATGAAAAGGTTATGTTAATGAAGAAGCAAATGGAATCCATACGTAGCATTGAGTTTCAATTGCACGAGCACGAAGAAGAATCTCCCAGTGCGCCAGCCCAGTTACTTTTGTGAAGGCTGCAGGGACCAACAGAACCTGCAGATTGTAATGCAAGAAGCCAATATGAGATGATAAATAACCCCCATTGCACTTCAATGCTAAGAAAAATCTACGTGTACCTGTGCCTCATGTTGGAACCTGAGCTGCTGGTAAAGCTCTGGGAATCTCAGGTCATAGCAAACTGTCAAACCCAAGCGTCCAACCGGGCTATCTGCTGCAACAACATTCTTCCCTGAAAATACAGACAAACAGCAATAGTACAAAAAATGTTAATGGTTAAAAGAGGACATTCAAACGCCAGGATTAAAACAATGTAAATGAAACCGTCCCAATACTTATATATAATCCGAACATTACATATGTGGGAAGCAAATTACCTGGTTCTGTGAAGCTGCCTTCGTTGTATGCCCTTCCACCAGGAATATCCACATCAAACCTTCAACAACAAAACAACTTTAACAACTTTGTTTGCTATAAGCAAATAGGTTGCAACATGACCACAGTTTTCACAAAAAGTTCAGCTACCAAATAGTGCAAAGCAGTGAACTTAAAAAAAGGCTCACATACAAGTGAATCTTTCTGTATGTGCTTCTGATGTTCCCAGCATCATCAACCACAACATGGGTGTTAAACAAATGTTCATCATCAGACCCCTTTTCTTGGAACCCTCCAAGAGACAACCAAATCCCAGATTCTCTGCAATTAATTCTTCAATGGTTCACTTCAATTACCCACAAAAATCAAATGTCTGATATAAAGTTTCTTTCTTTTTTCAAAATTACTAAGTATATACCTTGCTAGAGAGCAGTACTGTTGCAAAATTGGACCGTCCAAAGGTTGTGCTATTTTGAGACTATCCCCATCTTTGGCACCAATAAAAGAGAAGCTTTCTGGAAAGCATATCAATTTTGCTCCAGCGGCAGCTGCTTCCTTCGCTTATCATAAAATGATATTATCATTAATTAATCAAACTTTGAAAAACAAAAAATTAATTAACAAATTGATTTTTTTTTATTTTTTAAAAGGTGTAAAGTTGGGTACTTTGACGAGGCGAGAGCAGGTGGCGAAGTTGGCGGCGAGGTCATTGATAGAGGTCATCTGAGCGGCGGCGACTCGGAGTGAGTTGGCGGCCATGTTTGACTCGCCGGCGATGATGACGCGTGCGGACTGGCAACGAATCGGAGGGGCGTGTCGTAGGAGTGGACTGATACGAGAGTTAGGTAAGGACAGACAAAACGGCATCGTTGGGTAGCATTGAACGGTCCGCGGGAAATGTTAACGGCCAGTTGTTTTCCCTTTTTTGGCATATAGTCCTTAAGACTTTGCTGTATTTTAAGGATTTAAATATTTAAAGAGCTTTTTCTGTCTAATTCAAATGGTTTTTTTTTTTTTTTTAAGGGAATAACAAAATTTTAAATTTCAATTGGGATAACCTTCAATTCCCACCTGAATGCTAAATTAACAATATCATATATGACAATAACAAGTATCAAAATCTTCTTTATAAATTTTAATCCAAGGATTGTAATATTGTATTCAACAAAATGCAGATTAATGGATATTAAGTTTTTTTTTTTTTTTTTGGTCACTATTAGAAAAAGAAGGAGGTATTCTCACACATACATGAATTATAAGGAATCGAACCATAGACTGCTAACTTACATGCCAACAGCTCTACCAAGCTAAGACTCGTTGGCCTAATGAATATGCAGACGACTGTAATGAACAAATATGATAAATTTAAGATGTAGAAAGATAATTCAAAGCATTTGTTTAAAAATTAGAAATTATACAAGCATGTCATCTTCTCATAAATAAATTTTCTTCTGATGAAAACAAAAAAGAGAAGACCTATCAACAACAAACTCATTCAAACACATCAAACTTATGTCCCAATAAAAAGTTGAAGCTTCGATTTTCACCAAGTGGTAGATAAAGTACCATGTACTTGGAAGGATGTGTTTCTCTTTGCAAGTGACAGCCGAATCCATAGTTTAATCAATGAGTGCATGATGCATCTGTATATAAACGATGTGTCTAATGTTAAGACAAAACAAAACATTGAATTAATCATGATGCATGCACCTAGTTATCTATTAATAACATTTATAGTTGATACGACTAATGTTCATAATTACTCTTTAGTCTAGTAAAATTTGTCTTCATTTGATTAGAGTAAATTTCAAGTTCATACCATATAGATTACGAAAAGTGAGTACGATACCTATGATTAATCTTCATTTTCTACAAGAAAAAGGATCTATATGATCTGTGAACATATAAACGTCTTTTATAAACATCAAAAAGATTATGTGCCAAAACTTAAAAAAAGGAGAACTCAAAGTTCGATTTTCACCGAGTAGAAAAGTACCATTGTACTTTGGAAAGAATAAAGCAAAGTGTGTTCATTTGCAAGTGACAACTGAATGCATAAGCAAAACCATAAAATATAGCTAGAAGGTCAATTAGCAAGATATTATGATTGGCCAATAGATAGTGTAGCAAGTTGTCAACTTTATTCCCAAAAAATTCCAAAACATAATATTATTGGCAAAGTGGGAAAATTCTTTAATGATTCTGAAGAAGAACTTATTAGAGTTTACTATATTAAGGAGAAGGGAAGATGAGCAAAAGTTGCCTGAAATGGTGGTTTGTTGCAGGTCAAAGTCAAAACCCCAGCCCATAAATTAGAATACCTAAACTGAAAATCCAACCCAAAAGGCCTCAGCAGCTCTCTCCCTTATGATGGTTTTTCAAACCGAGGGCGAGGGGTTTGTTGTATTGTATGCATAATCTCTTTCCCTAGAAGAAAGAAAATAAAAAAACATTAAGGAAAAGGAAAGAGAACCAATTACTGCTTCCAATCTATCTCTCTCTCTCTCTCTCTCTCTCTCTCTCTCTACTCTTTCGATCTACCCTTTCCACGTTTCTGACAACCTTTTTTTTTCTGTCAGAACATTCCAAATCTGTTTCATTGGTTCTCAGTCTAATCCATATAAAAATGGTTATTTTCAGCAACAGATGAATTATCATAGACAGAGGGCTAAAAGAATCCCTCCGACATATTGAATACAAGGTATGGAGATTTTGTTCATTTCATGCTTAAAGAAAAGAACTTGTTTTTGTTCTATATTATGCTTCAATGTTAATCATTGCAATGGAATTATTTGGTATGCAATTTTTTTACAAACCCATATGTCTGTATAGACATTGGATTTATGGTTTTGATATTTGTCTCACTTTTGAAGTTGATAAATTTTCTGGAAATACCGCTTAGTTTGTACGATGATCTATTCATCGATAAAGTTTGCATTTTTGTTTTTCTAGAAAACTCTTGCTGTTTCTGGGCATGCCCATTTTGTTATGTCTTTTTCAATTAAAACCTATTGAGTTTAAGGTTGCTTGCAATTTGATTGTCGTCCCAAACTCATGTTGTCTGGTTTTGCGCACCTTTCAATCTGTTTTTTATTTTGGGTGTACTTTTGACTTTGGTTGTGTTTGCAGTTTAATCTTTATCTCCAATTTATATGCAGGTTATTACATACCCATCAAATCGTTCAAATCGTTAGATGTTTTACACCCCTGCAGATTAATGTCCCCATTCATCAATGAGTATTTGATTTGTGGAGTCTGTTACTTGGATTTTGTAATTGTAGGGAAGCTAGAGGAAACACCAAGATTAGATCTTGTTCACAAACATATACTCGATGAATAATTTAATTGCTGGATCATTTGGTTGAGAATATGTAAGGGATGGTATCAACTACGCTAATGAAGCTTGTGGCACCGTGTTGGAAACCTTCTGTTGAGGGTGAAAATTCTAATAATAGAGGCGGGGACGTGAGTGGTCGGCTTGATGGTTTGTTGTGGCACAAAGATTCAGGACACCATGTTAACGGGGATTTCTCAATGGCGGTAATTCAAGCAAACAATTTGTTGGAAGACCATAGCCAACTTGAATCAGGGCCACTGAGCTCGCTCGAATCAGGTCCTCATGGAACATTTGTTGGAATTTATGATGGACATGGAGGTCCAGAAGCATCCCGGTTTTTAAATGAGCACTTGTTCAACAATTTTAAGAGTGCGTTGTTCCCTTGACTTGCACCATTAATATTTTTTATTATACCAAATCTCCTAAATTCATCTTATTATACCTGTTCAGAATTTTTAGTAATTGCAATGCACTAAACTAATGCTGCTATTGCTATATACTTTGGTGATGGGAGAATGCCGCATTCTAATGCATTTTGGTTAGTTTTTGGCTAATGCCTGGATGTTTCCGCAGTAGCTCATAAGGAAGTAGTAGTAAAATAAAAAACTGGGAAAGTAGTATTTTCTTGTGTCTTGCAAGATAAAAGAGTAGTATGAGCCATCCCTGCAGTTATCAATTTTTGTGGAAACTATTAAACTTCCTTATTTTATGTAGATGATGCTCCCAATATTTAGATAGCTAATGCATATATTTACTGACTTGACAGCTATTCATGGTGCAGAATTCACATCAGAGAATCAGGGTATGTCCGCTGATGTTATCACCAAAGCATTTTTGGCAACTGAAGAGGAATTCCTCTCTCTAGTAAAGAAGCAGTGGATAATTAAGCCACTGCTTGCTTCTGTTGGTTCATGTTGTTTGGTAGGCGTAGTATGTAGTGGGCTGCTATACATAGCAAATGCGGGAGATTCTCGGGTGGTTTTAGGAAGACTGGAAAAGACCGTTAAACAGGTAAAAGCTGTTCAGTTATCAATCGAACACAATGCAAGTATAGAATCTGTGAGAGAGGAACTGCGCTCGTTGCATCCCGATGATCCACAGATTGTGGTACTAAAGCACAAGGTGTGGCGCGTGAAGGGTTTGATACAGGTAATTCTTTTTCTTATCTGTTCTTAAATCTCTTTTAATCTCTTATGAGTCATTTTCTGTTACCCTAAGCATAGTGATCTTTTTCCTTTTGACTCGTGTGTGACTCCACCAATTCTGTGCTACATGATTTTTTTAGTATACATACAGTTAATTTCCTTTAGTTTTCTCAATATTTCGATGATGGACATATATTGTATTTCTCGACTAGAGTGGTGCCATTATTGGAATGGATTTGGAATTGGACAAGTGGGGTTCATATGTGTTTGACTTTTAGTTCTAAACCTGAGTTGAGAAGCATTAATTTAGAGATATGTGTTTGTCTTGCAGGTTTCAAGGTCCATTGGCGATGCCTACCTGAAGCGGCAAGAATTTAACAAAGAACCTCTATTGGCAAAGTTTAGACTATCAGAACCCTTCCACAAGCCGATCCTTAAAGCTGAGCCAACAATATTAGTCCAAAAACTCTACCCTGAAGATCAGTTTCTCGTATTTGCATCAGATGGCCTATGGGAGCAGTTAAGCAGTCAAGAGGCAGTTGACATTGTCCAGAACTATCCGCGTAATGTATGGTTCCTATGTTAAGTTTTAAATTTCTTTTGAATTTACTTGAGTATGTTATATGATTGGATGTGTTTCTAAATCACGTCAGGAAAGATCCTTTACTCTTGCTATCGGAATAATAGGTTTTACAATTCATATATTATTAAGAAAAACTGGCACGTTCTAGAAATTTTCAACTATAAAACTTCAACCTTCAAAATCATTAATCTAAATGTAGATTGGTTTTGTTTTGTATGTATTATATTGTAAGATTAGTTGGAAATCATCTTTTATTCTAGCTGCTGCTGGACCTGCTATAATATTTCCCATGTTTTTGCAGGGTATTGCAAGGAAACTTGTCAAAGCTGCGCTTCACGAAGCAGCCAAGAAGAGAGAAATGAGATACTCCGACTTAAAAAAGATCGACCGAGGGGTGAGGAGACATTTTCATGATGATATCACAGTGGTAGTGCTGTTCCTAGATTCGCATCTGGTCAGTCGTAGCCACTGGCATGGGCCTCTGCTTTCAGTTAAGGGAAGTGGCGGTGTCCCTGCCAGCACCTAGATTGGGAGGTTCAGAACTTCAGATGATCTATCACTCAAACCCCTGGTTTCTTCGTTTGTACTAAGAAACAAAAAGCTTTTGTTTTCTTTACAAAGAGGAGAGTTAAAGGCAGAATTTTGGGTCTTTTTTTACATCTTTTCTTTTTTCTCCTTCTTCTGATGTATAGCTGTGCTTCATGAATTTTTTTATTTGTTTTTTTTTAACATAATACCACAAGAAATTTCAGTATAGATGGAAAGTCAATGACTAGAAAACAGACTTAACCCGCCATTGGGGCATGACATATTTTTCAAAAGAGCTACCACTTAATACGAATTAATTAGGCTGCTTGCCTTGAGAATACAAGACTGGAAGCATTTTATTTCTCAACGAAGAACATTGTGCTCCCTTCTAATAAATTCTTTATTTTAATAAAAATATAAGCAAATGTAAATTACAAATGAAAAATAAAAGGAGATTTTCATGGGGTTCGAACATGAGATGAGATCACTATCTGCAAGTCAAAGCCCTACGCTGAGTTAGATCTCACTTCGTATAAATACAAAGCCAACAGTTAAGATACACAGGGACTGAGATGCATCTTACTAAAAATAAGGTATAAATACACAACCAGCTAAACCTTTTCTGATTGGTATCTAAGAATCCAAAGTCCGAACCACCTTCTTTTTCAGTCTTTTGTTTCTGCTTTGAAAAATTCTGTGAAATATGTCAACATAAATAAATACATAACCAGCAGCCGAACCAACCCAAACCGCAATGGCTATTTTGAACGTGAGTTTGAGAGGCACTGCTGCTTCTACTTCATCATCCTCTCTGCCCTCTTGGCCACACCTGTCAAATTCAGTCCCTTTCTCTCTCTCTAAGAAACCAGTGATAGCCAAATTTCCAAACACCACCATACTATCTCCTCCTAAGCTTCGACTTCAAGCTTCTTTTGGAAAGAAAACCAGAGCTTCACTCTCTGCAACTATGGCAACTGGGTATGTTACTTGTCTCCTGTTTGGTTGCCCCGAAAATGCGAAAAATCTAAAGTTTATTCCTTTTTCCGTCTCTAAGAACCCAACCAATAACTAGAGCTGTAAAAGTGTTCATATTTTACTTCATAAATAAGCTGAGAATTTGTTTTTGTTTTTGGTTTTGTTCTTATGGGGAAGTGGGCAAGAGGTTCTGCCACCAGCTCTCACTTCTACCTCAGACCCACCTCCGCTCTTCGATGGGAAAACAAGGTTGGTATAGATTGCTGGATTTTCACTGCTTCATTGCATTTAGTTTTTTGTTAGACTTTTGTAGTTCGCAAGTTCTTGTAATTCCAAAATTCTGTTTGTTTCAATGCCCGTTGCAACATATTTTACATTATTTGGGTTTGTAATTTTGTTAATGTCAATCTAACTATTGGGAATGTTGGGTTTGTTGTATTGTTGAAGGTTGTATATATCTTACCATTGCCCATATGCACAGCGTGCGTGGATTTCCCGGAACTGTAAGGTTGTTTCTAAAGGCACTTCACAGTGTGGTTTCACTTGATTTGGTCTCTTTTTCTCATTTTCAATGGTTGCACAAAAAATTCGGAGAAGAAAAGAATTGTGAATCTTCTTCCAAAAAAAAAAATGAATAGAACTCTTTACATTAAGCCTGAGAGTGAGAGTAGACGGCTAACTGCAAGGCCTAGTATGAGGTTATGGACGACCTTTTTCTGAGGTACCAATGTTTGCTCTAGTTGTAGACGAGTCTTTATTGTTGTCTTGTTTGTGGACAAATCTTACTATGTTGGCTATGATGGTGCTTAAGCTATCCTTGTTTTCTCCACAAGATCTTCCCTTTAATCCTTGATGTTTGCTGGGAACAGGGACTGGAGGAAAATATACAATTGGTTCCTATCGATCTGCAAGACAGGCCTGCTTGGTACAAGGAGAAAGTCTACCCACCTAACAAGGTCAGCTTTTGCAATTAGATTATGTGTTATTGCTTCCTAGATTACACAAACATAAGATTTTTCCCCATGCTTTTGTTATGCAATTGAAAGCACAGTTCCTCAGCATAAAATAGAGTCATAAGAAATTGCAATGAAGGTTTCATATCATGGAACATTTGAATAACCCCTCGCATTGGAGCTTAAGAATCCTCACTGTTTTGTTATTGAAACTTATTTGGATGTCAAAAGTAGTCAATAAATATATTTTTGGGCCATCATACTATGAGTTGCACATTGTATTGAAAAAAGTAGAAAGACAAAACAGAGCTAATTGCACTTGATTAACTGTTGCATTTTCTGCCCAAGGTGTGTCTGATATGAAATTTGAACATAGGTGCCGTCACTGGAACACAATAACGAAGTCAAAGGAGAGAGTCTTGATTTGATTAGATATATTGACAGTCACTTTGAAGGGCCTTCACTGTTCCCTGATGTAAGATTTCAGGAATGCATTGTTACTACATGTTGACTTCTCTAGGATATACAAAAGCTCATACTCTGTAAATATAGGATCCTGCAAAGAGAGAATTTGCAGAAGAGTTGCTGTCCTACACAGACTCCTTCAATAAATCTGTGTTTGCTTCATTTAAAGAGGACGGAACCAAGGCAGCTGGTGAGATGACTACTTGCTTCTTTTGATGTTAATAAAGTTGAGGAGCTAATGTAACCATAATCGTATGTTGAAGCAGGTGCTGCATTTGACTATCTTGAAACTGCTCTTTCCAAATTTGAAGATGGACCTTTCTTTCTTGGCACTTTCAGTCTGGTAATATGGTAGCTATATCTGCTTTCTTTCAATTAGTATTTTAGTTCTCATTTTTGCTTTACCAGTCAGTTTTTTCCATACTTTTTTGCTAAATTCGTTTGAAGTTTTCTCCATCATTGGAAAAGTTTTAAGTTTTGTCCTTAATTTTCAGGTGGATATAGCTTATGCTCCATTCCTTGAAAGATTTCAGCCTTTCTCACTGGAAGTGAAGAAGTATGACATCACTGCAGGCAGGCCTAAACTGGCAGCATGGTTTGAGGTACGGTATGAATTTAGTGGCTTCACATTTTGACATGCTTTTGAACTTCCTCAAGAAGCGATTCCAAGTTTTAAAACATGAATGTATGTATTGTTATATCAATTATGAACATATTACTCATGTGAATCTATATCAATTGTGTAGGAGATGAACAAAAATTTAGCTTACAAAAAAACCCGGCGTGATCCCAAAGAGCTCGTTGAAAGCTACAAGAGACGCTTTTTGGTACATTTTCTTGTTACAGCATGTTAGGGAGTCAATTCCCAAAGTTGTTGCCAATGATGAGAATTGAAGAAGATGGCTTGTGCTAATTTCTTAATTCATTGGTTTTTCAGGCACAAAAATGAAATCAGCATAACAAAGTTAGGAGTCGCTGCAATTTCAATTTCTCCAGCTTCTTCAGTGAACCAAATCATGTAATTATTGAATGGAATCTTAACTTAGCTGAATTGGTATTTTCAGCTTTTATTTTAGATAAATAATTTGAACAAAACAGAACATCCTTTGAATATAGGCAGAGGACATCACATGCTACCAAGTAATCAGGGCCTTGGTTTACTTGACTTTCTGATTGTTTTACAAGAGAAATAACCTTTGCTTTGATTCTTATCAATATTTGCACATCAATTGCTAGCAGTTTACTTCCATTTGTTTTTGCACAATATTTCTTTTGGTAAAGTGTTTGGCTGTAACCAAGAAGGATGGTTCATGCTAGTTTCAGCACTCAAGTCGAGATCTCTCAATATTTCCCAAAGCATCTTAACTCAGAAAGCCTCAAGGACAAGTTGTGGGTCAACGCATAAACGGTGCTTTTTTCCCTTTTTATAAGGGAAATATTATCAATCTTGCAATATCCTGCAAAAATCAATAAAATGTTTCTCTGCAAAGTAAATGCCATAAGCATATAAGGGGAACTCAGAAAGCTACTTTCTTTAGCCGTAGATTATTTTTGTTTACACTTTCTAGAATCAACAAACATAAGCCATCTCCAGCGCCAAACTGCAGCCGCAACTAAATTAATTAATGCCACATCCTCCAACATCATCTCGGCTTCAAAGAACCAGCATCTTCCAAATCAGTGTACATATTTTTTTCAAAGAACAAAAAATTGAATAACCAAAATGTGATGTAAAGAGGAAATTTTGTTTCAACATCTCTATTATCCTGAAAAGTCAGATGAACCTGACAGCTGTGAGAATATAAAGTCGCCGAGGGGAGCAATCAAACAAAATGATACTACCCCGCCCAAAATATGAAAGTGCAATTTACTTAATACTGCAGAAACTTTAGCAATAGCGGTTATCCCCTCCATCGACTATCAGCAGGATGCTCCAATGGCTCATTACGGGGTTCATGTACAGAGCACTAACAAGTACTTCTTCGCATTTGAGATGATTGCTCAGTTGAGAAGTATGTATATCCGTAGACACAGAGCAACAGCACACACACTACTTCAGCAGTACTTTCCATATCTTGCTCATATACACAACTAAAGACCATACAGCAAGCCCTGCTGAAATATAAAGCAAAGCAACACCCGAAGCTACTAGAGCCTCTGGTCTTCCAAGACTGCAAAAGTTGGATGGTAGGTGATGGAAGCAAAGGGGTCAGAAACTACCAAATCTTTCAACTGTATTGACCTAAAGAGAAAAGATCAAAAGCCAATCAAAACAGACAATTTACCTGCTGTCTCGGGTGGCCAAGAGGACAGTTAGCGCGATCATCTGTGTGGCTGTTTTCCACTTTCCCAAGTTATTTACAGCAACAGCCTGAGAATATTCACCATTCTAATAACTACTTTGTTTATGATATGTGTTACAGCTAAAAAGCTTTTTAAGTTCTAAAATGACAAGGTGGCATGGGGAAGGAAACCAAACCTCTAAAAGCTTACTGTTCTGAGAAGCAGCCCATTCTCTAACTGCAGACATGGTTATCTAAAAATAAGATGCAAACTGATTTTAAGACAGTACTATCAATTCAATAGAATCAATAAAACTACACAACAAGAATGATTGCACAAGTACGGGGCAAGATAGAGCAGTTGATAATTGCTTATTTGAGCAAACATGATCCTAAAACAGTAAAACTTGATCAGCAGGAACTCACAAGAACAACATGCACATTCATACACAAAAAATGGATGAAGAGATCATGACAAGATATTTGCAAACCCCAATTCAATATGCCGTCCAAATACATGATACCCTGGACCCCACATCTTTAGGAAGATACCCTCGTACTTTCTACATGCAACATCATGCATGTACAATTTCATGTTAAATACAGGCAAATGCAAATTTTCTACTAACTATGATTTCCTAGGTGCCAAAAATCCAATCAAATTCCATTTTGACAATTACTAACATACCAGTGAAATATTTTATTGGTCAGTCATCACAAGAAAAAAGGGCAAGAAACGCAAGTCCTGAATCGATGAATCAATAACTAAGGAAATAAAGAAGGTAAGTAGAATTATATAATACCTCTCTACCGATTATGGCAATTGAAGGAACAACCAGCAACCATGGAACTTGCCCAAACATAGCAACATCCAAAGGCCTGGAACACAACAAAACCAGTGTGGCTGCAACCATGAGCTGCATTCAGCAGGATGACAATCAAATTTAGAACTCTAAAACAGTTATAAAGAATAATAATAAACAGAAACAATCTGAAATTGACAATGAACGTGTTAAATTTGAACTTGATAAGAAAGACAAATACCTTATCAGCTACGGGATCCAAAAAAGCACCAAAAGCAGATCCCAACCTCATCTGAAATGCAAATAAATTCTTAAGAAGTCAATAAAATTGTCCCCAATAAAACCTCAAGCATTAAAATTCCCAAAATCAATTGAAAATTGATCTCAGAGTCGAGAGAGAGTAAAAAAGTTAACCTTTCGAGCAATGTACCCATCAAGCCAATCAGTAATTGCTGCAGCAATGAAAATACTTGTTGTAGCAGTTGTTCCCCACCGACTATCCACGTAGAAAGCTAGGACAATGAAGGCGAAAAAAAAACCCACGTAAGCCAAATGAAAATGCAAGGGCATTACGCATCCAAATCAAAATCTGCAGAAACCTAGAATGCCGACAAAACCCAGATATATGAACATAACCAATTGCCAAAATATGACTGCTCCAATTTTATTGGAGCTCCGATAGGCATCAATGTAAACGAAAAACAAATAAAACCCACATGGGTAATCAAAAAATCAGCTAGATACACAATTGCCAATGAAAACAAAAGCAAATCATACTGCTAATGAGAATCGGCACAGAGGCAACGCGGCCGAGCGTTAGAATGGTGGGCAAGGTGAGCAATTTGGAGGAAGAATGCTGTTGTTGTTGTTGTTGGCGCTGTTTCAGAGGAGATAACAATTCGTCATGGTTTTGGTACAATTGGCTCTCGTACCAATCAGTGCCTTTATTGTCCGAACCCATATCGGCCATAAGACCAGCGGCAGGGCCAGGCTCAGAGCCAGACCCAGACCCAGAAGACTCTCCTTTGTCCTCGGAGAAACCCCCACTAGAGCTGCTGCTGCTGCGAGAGGAGACGGAGAGGCATTTATGAAATCTGGGCCCTAGGTTTTGAAGAAGAATGTGAGGAGGGTGAGGGTGGTTGGGGTGCGCTAGGGGTGCGCAGGGGGTTATCCTGCACCCATATTTATTATGTGTTTGCGTAAATGCCTGAATGGGGGTATTTAGGGCTGGAGGGGAAGAGGGAGAGGGAGTGGTGGTGGTGGAAGAGGTAGGGCGTTGTGGGGAGACCCAAACCCAATTGGAGAGCTTTTGGTGGTAGGGCTTCTTCTTGGGGTATATAGACGAGGCTGCTGTGGTCATTTTGAGCACCAGGGCTGACATGGCTGGCTCGCTTCCTACCTACACACACCACACACAACTTCTACTACCGCAAAATCTACAACGTGGGCTTTAGTGCTTTTCGTTTCAGTACGGCTCTCAGGGGAAACAGTTACAAATTCTATCTACAAACCGACTTTTGCTAAAAGCTCTTTCTTCTTTTCTTTCTTGTTTTTGCTGTGAGCTTGGTTTATAACTTTATATAGTTTAGTTAGGTCTCTCTGTTTCTGATTTCTCCCTCTGTTTCAGCAGAAGTTTTGTTCGGTCTGGTGCCAATCTTTCAATCCTTGTACTTTGTTTTCTCAGGAAAAATTAAGAAAAAGAGAACCTTTGGAATTTTCATTTTTCTCCGAGCCAAAGCAAAAAGATGTGGATGCTTTTTGTTGGGTTACTATGACGAATAACTTGTTCACATAAAAGTCAGCATATTATAATACAATTTTCCTTGAAAATTCAAAAATAATTTCTATTATATATATATCGGGCCAGGCCCATTCTGGTAATTCAGTTTGGGCTTCCAAAATGTCAAGGTTGACCCTGATCACCTTGATCTCATAATAATTATTTCAAGCCCAAGACGGGTTAGTTTTTAAAGGGTCATTTGATAACCATTTCTGTTTTCGGTTTTCGATTTTCATTTTTTATTTTTCAAAAGCTGAAAACTGAAAACTTGTTTGGTAACTCATTTCATTTTTCACAAAGTGAGAACTGAACAAAAGTTGTTCAGTAACTGATTTCAATTTTCAATTTTATGTGAAACTTGGAAGTGGAAGTTTTGGGGGTCAAATTGTGAATTTAATATCATAAAATGTAATTGCATGTTACAAAGAGTTCATAGTATTTTTCAGTGAAATTTTTGCAAATAGGATGATTTTTTGGTGAATTTTGGAGATGGAGTTCCCGAGGCTTGGATTGGGTCCGTGGCCAAACACAAGAATTGAGCGATTGGGTTCAAATCGAGAGGTCCCAAATACCAAATTTTAATAACTGGAATGCATTCCATATGTCTTGATGTAAAATTAATGAATGAAATTGGACCTCAAAAAAATGAAAACGAAAACTTAAAACTCAAAACACTTTCAAATTGTTTTAAAAAATAAGGGTGATTTTGAAAACTAAAAACGAAATATGTTACAAAAGATGTTTTCAGTTTTCAGTTTTCAAAAAAAGTGAAAATGAAATAGTTATCAAACAACCGCTTAGCTTTTTTGGAAAATTGTTAATTATAAATTTGAATATGGGAATATCAAAATTAGATATGGTGATATGCAATGCAAAGGTTAAAACGTGCATTGCCTTCCTTTTTTTTCTTCTTCTTGAGATGAGAGGCAAAGGACCAATATCCAAAAAGCTACTAAACACATATATAATGTACCGAGAAGAGAAAATACATTAACTGTTTAACATTTAAAATCTCTTAAAATATGACCGTCATAATTTGAATACCCATTCTCGTGTTGAACCAAACCTTAAGATTTTCCGACCCCATATGCACCATGACCTCATGCCATTATATGTCCCCCAAGGCACGATGCTTACCTTAAGCCTTAAACTCAGCAGAAATGTTAGGAAAAACGCAGTTGTAACTTCAAAGGAAGAAAGACTCCTCTATCGAAAATAAAAATGAATTTTGCAAGAAGAAACCAGTGAGAGTCTTAATCAAAAGTTAATTTCGCTTGATTTGAAAGCATAATAACTTGTTTAATCGGGACGAATTTAAGCAAAATATTTTAATTATAAGACAAGAATGGTTACTTTACAGAAGAATGCTTGCAAATTACAATAAAAATACTACAGAACAAATATCTTGCTGAGTAAAGTCTCAGTTGTTGTCTTCTGCCGACATATAAACGCTTTCGAGTTTGAGATTATTTAAAAAAAAGTTGCATTTGGCATTTACGATAAAAAGGGTCTTTATACAAAAAGCAAACCCCACCACCGACAGGTCACAGCAGGCAACAAGTTACAAGTTACAAATGAGTAAGAAAAAACAGTACAAAATCAAATCAAATAATTACAGCCACCTTGCTTACATGTGAATCGTGAGGAAAAACACTCAAATACAATCAATTACTTTGCTATATTGATATATTCGAATTAACTGCAGTTTTTTTTTTTTTTTTAAACTAATATAATCTTCTTGTCTAAATCCAAATACTTTGGTTTAAATTATTTCATCCAAATGCATCCTAAAATAATTTTGTAGTAGCATGGATATCTTATATTATTAGTTCAATATAAGAATACGGAATTTATAATTATAGTAATTAAATATATTTACTCATGCATCGGAAATACTGTTTACGTATTCCTCATTCCTTATAAGTTATAACTGATATATGAAGGCCTCCAAGGTGAGGAACGCATTCGTTGGCCTCTGAGGGGAGGCAAAATATTGGATGCCCGGCTAGGTGAGGCCATTCTCATTTGTCACTGATGATGATTGTGGGCCTCTCTGTTTTGTGCTAATTTCGAGCGCACCAATTGAGGATAAGTCCTTTTTATGGTAATTTGATTATTACTTTTTCACCTGACCAAAACAAAAAGGTTTATTAACATATTTAGAAATAGAAATATGCATAATGCCTTCAATTTTCATAACCCCTTACTACAGTTAGTAAACAACGTAACAACAAAATAAGAATAAAATACATATGTAGTAAGAATTATTATTTTAAATTTGTGGGTTATAGTCCTTTACTTTAATAATAAATGAAAATTATGTATATAACACAAATTTAACTAGGGTGATATTATAAACATGATTGGTAGGGCCTTGAATTCTCACAGTCCATTCTATATATGTATAGAAATATGATCAATAATTTACTAGATTTTTCGCAAGCTGATTATTGACTTGATCTTTTTACATCTCCCACTGTAAACCAAAATTCACTAGCTAACAAAATTTTTCCCTAAAAAATTAGTAGGAGTCGGCATAGGTGGGTTGGGTTGATTTTAGTCCCAACCCAATATATAACGGTTTATAATTTTTTACACCAAAAAAGACTCGCTCAATATTTGGCCAATCCAATCCAACACAAACTTTTTGTCATCAAGTTAGGCGGTTCAGTCAAGTAAACTCAAAATTAAGTTTACTTTTAAGTTTTGATTCCAATCCGTACATAGTGGCTTGTGATTTTTTAGACCCGAAACCCACTCATTTTTAATATAACTCAATCCAATCCATTATAATTAGGTTGGATATGTCAATCAGGTTGACCCGAAATTATACACACTCATAATTAGTATAAAAAATGTTATCAAAATCAGGATTGTAGAATGACTCATAAAAGTGAGTCAGTCACAAATGATGGCTCATAGGCTTGGCCACGAGTCAACTAATTAAATGAACCAACAAGGTAATTTAACATCATCATAATTGTCTAAAAATATTTTCATTAATTAAAATTTCTGTAAATAAGTAAATTCCTTTAAACCATTTCCTATTATAACATCATACTTAATTTCTTCCAATTTTTTAAAAGAAAATTTCTAACATTAGGTAAAATCCTCAATCAAATATTCCCTCTTTTAAAGAGGTTTTTAACTATAATGATAAGGTATTGAACAAAAAAAAACACTCACATTAGGGCAATTGTTTGATTTCTGTCATCTTATTGTTTTAATAAAAAATAATGCAGTGAGCATGTAGTTACTGTGCATATGAGATTTTGTGTATTTTTCAATACCGCTGGTATAATTTATGAAAAAAAAAAAACTGCTTGTATAAGAAAAATATATTTTATAATTTTTCTATTTATTTGCTTCAGCAGGAAATAAAAGACCCTCTCTCCCTCCCTCATCTCGAAATCCGTGTTAGAGACATGGAGCACATGTAATAATGTGACGGCAATTTCGCTCTCTTATGCATGTGCCTCTCCCCCTCTCTCTCTCTCTCTCTCTCTCTGTGTGTACTCACACATCACACTCTACCACTCCCTCAACAAAACCCATCTTAACTCTCTCTCCCTCCCTCCCTCCCTCAGCCACAGTCCTCTCTCTCTGACTCTCTCCCACGCACATAGTTGAAAATTCAGTTGCAGAAATTCAAGGGCGCGCCGCGGAGCACGAAGATCTTCGCCAGCGGATCGCTCCTATCTCCCCGCGCATCGAACCGGATCCAAATGAAATCCGCCACCAAAGTCTCTCTCAACCCGCTTGTCGCCTACGAGCACAAGAGGTATACGCTTCTTCCGTGCTACCCCCTCCCCCTTCCCGCCACGCGTCCCTCCTAGGTCTTCTAATTTCACCGTCTTCTTCGATCACATTGACTTCTTAAACTGAGTTAATTATGCGTCCGAGTTTAAGATCCTGACCGTAGGATGCTGCTTAGTGTGTAATCTAATTTGGTAGGATTTGTGTGTTCGTTTGCTTGTGAATGGCTTGGTTTTAGATTGCTAGTGTGAATGTGAAATGCGGTGTGGTTTACAGTAGATTGAGATTGCGATGAGGCAATGCCGAGTTCTGTGGCTAGTAGAATTCTCGAGCATGAATCAGGCGATCGCTCGAGGCCGATTTCTGGTAATCCGAGCACCGTTGTGCGCGGAATTTCATGTTTTCATGGTTTGGGTTCGATAATCTTCGTAATTGGGCTGTTTCGATTGGCATATGATTGTGAACTGATTGTGATCTCAGTATGGAGTTGTTGTTATGTTAAGGTTAGATAGAATTACTGCTTGTCAAAGAAAATGTAACGTGTTAGGTAGATTTGTTTATCATTTATTATAAAATTGGAATGAATCGGCATTGGTGTTTGGACAGGGATGCTTATGGATTTGCTGTGAGACCTCAGCATGTACAACGATACCGAGAATATGCCACTATCTACAAGGTTTTGTTCTTCTTTTATTTTCTTCTTTCTATCTTAACGTCTTTTGTTTTGGTTACTGAGAAAAATTCATGATGATGGAAATAAAGGAAAAGAGAAACAAAAGCTATATTTTACGTTTTTTGTTCTTTTAAATTCTTAAACTCTTAAAATCCTTGGCTGGTGTTTTCACTTCTTTTTTTCTGGTCTTACAGTGAAGACTAGAGGAGTGACTCTTATTTTTCAAATTTTAGTATCTACTATTTTCACGAAACAAACAGACTTGAAAGCACAGATTCCGGCCATGTTGTACTCCATGTAATTTACTTTTGTTTTCAGGAAGAAGAGGAGGAAAGATCAGAAAGGTGGAAGTCTTTCCTGGAACTACAAGCAGAGTCCGCTCAATTGCCTGCAGTTGGATTATCTAAGGAACAAGATAACAAGGCCTTGCTTTCTGAAGCCTCAGAGCATGAACCAGACTCCAATTCGGAGAAGGGTGTTGATGGTGATGATTTAAGTGACCAGAAGGCAGGTTCTGATTCTCTGACCAAAAATGATAACGAAAAGGAGGAACTGGAAGCTAAGGACACAAAAACTCATGGGATTCAAATATGGAATGAAATTAGACCATCTCTTCACGCCATTGAGACCATGATGAGTGTTCGTATAAAGAAGAAGAACAATTTGTCAAGGCATGAGCAGGACACAGGAACTGGGAAGCCGCTTACTCCTCTTGAAGAGGCTAGATCCCCAAAAGGAGCATCTGAGGAGGACTCCGAGGATGAGTTCTATGATGTGGAGAGGTCAGACCAGGATGTCCCTTCAAGTGACAGTGTGAGTGCATCTGCAACAGGTGCTGCTTCTGACACTGTCCCTTCAGAATCTTTATTTCCTTGGAAAGAAGAGTTGGAGGTTCTTGTTCGTGGGGGAGTACCAATGGCTCTCAGGGGAGAGGTGCATATTATGTTCTCAAGTTACCTCTTGTTTTTTTGTTTTTTGTTTTTTTTTGTTTTTTGAATTCATGAATATCTTTGTTATGAGTAAACTTTATAATTGCTTTACTTCCAACTTTCAGCTCTGGCAAGCTTTTGTTGGTGTGAAGGCACGGCGTGTGGATAACTATTACAGGGATCTGCTAGCTTCTGAAACTAATGCTGGTAATAATGTGGAACTAAATAGCTTGGACTCAGACAGAAATAGCAAGTTGTCAGCAACAGATTCTGTATGTGCACCTGAAAAATGGAAAGGGCAGATTGAGAAGGTTGTTCCCACTTTATTTATAATAAAAAATTATGTTTTCAGTCTGGCTGCTCCTTTATTTGAAAATATTAACAATCCAACTTCTTAACTTATTGGCAATGATCTGTACTGCAGGATCTACCTAGAACATTTCCAGGTCACCCTGCTCTAGATGAAGATGGTAGAAATGCTTTGAGGCGTTTGCTTACCGCATATGCGCGGCATAATCCCTCTGTTGGGTACTGTCAGGTAATTGGTTCTGGAACATGTTATGTGCTCAGGTAACTGCAACTTTTTAGAGTTGCCATTACTGTAAGTGGCTGTGAGATTTATTCATCAATATAGTAATTATTTTCATAGACATGACACTTTACCTTTTTGTGACTGTTAATACAATAATACTGAGACTGTAGTGCTCATGAGTTAGATTTATTTATGATGTTGATGAATGTATCTGTGAATAACATCTGGGAAATCCCCTGTGTTTGTCACTGCTTATGTGTGATATTTTGAATTATTTTATTTTATTTATTTTTATAGAGTTGTATATTGTGAAGAACATCTTACAAATTAGTTCAGACCAATGCATGAAAGCATAAAGTGTTCTTTGGTCTTTATGTGAACCAAGTAGTTTTGATTAATGCATGATCTGGCAATGTAGGCCTGAAAGGCTATAGGATAGCTTGTGATCCACAGAGAATTTTAGCCAAAATTGACTTCTAAATGTTGAGATAATTAGCCACAGTAAGTGTACATCTTACAGAGGATGATTGGATAAAACTGAGATGAGCTCCGTTTGGATGACTTTTGAGAGATTGCAATGTGTCAAGTTAGCTTCTTGTGACGCTTCTCAATAAACTATTTCTAATTTTAGGTTTATTTGATTTTTGAAATTTGATCAATGATATCAATTACTATCTTTGTTTCACTTTTCCCGACTTTAATGCTTGTTGGGTTTAATCTACACGCAGGCCATGAATTTCTTTGCTGGCTTATTACTGCTTCTCATGCCCGAAGAAAATGCCTTCTGGTAAGATCTAAACTCAATTGACTGTTTATTAACTTCCAGGAAAGGATAATTCCCAGATATTGTTGCCTTTTCTTTTGTTTGGAGGTTTAGTGTGAAGAAACCAAAGAGCAGTTTGTTTTTAAAGGAACAAAAAAATTCCTGGAAATATAGAAGTTTGTGTTTGCATATAATTACATTTAAAGTGATTGCACATGTTTGGCTTTGTGTAATTACAAAATCGCTAAACCTTTCAGGGCTTTGATGGGGATTATAGATGATTATTTTGATGGCTATTACTCTGAGGAAATGATAGAATCTCAGGTAATATTTTCTGTACTTTAGTTTTCATGCATTTTTCATTTTGTGTATCTATGCTCTTTCTCCTCAAGTGAGATACATTAACAAAATTGAGGAAATCATGCTATAAATGTATAATTGCAGATGTTGGCATTTCAAAATATTCTGATGAGTTGTATTTTATCAGGTGGATCAACTTGTTTTTGAAGAGTTGGTGCATGAGAGATTTCCTAGATTGGGTTTGCATATTATTATTATACAGTATACACTTCTTTTTGTTTGATATATTTGTTGAGCAATCACTTAATGCCACCTTTAATCATGTTGCAGTCAATCATCTAGATTACCTGGGAGTGCAGGTGGCATGGGTTAGTGGACCATGGTTCCTTACCATCTTCATGAACATGCTTCCATGGGAAAGTGGTCAGGTTTTATATGTTTCTTTCGATAATAAACTAACTGTTCTTTTATAGGTACTTTGTTGAAGCTTACCTATATTTTGATTTATTGACTTCAGTTCTTCGAGTCTGGGATGTGCTTCTTTTTGAAGGAAACCGCGTTATGCTATTTAGAACAGCACTTGCTTTGATGGAGTTATATGGTACTGGGTATAAAAATAGTATTTTTTTCATTTTCTAAAGAAAAAAAGGCTTATAACTTGGTTACTTTAACATGATATAGTACCAAGTGGCCTGTATGTTCTCTGGTTTATGAAACTTAATTTGGCTCAGTTACTTGTAGGCCCTGCACTGGTTACTACCAAGGATGCTGGAGATGCAGTTACTCTGCTGCAATCACTGGCTGGCTCTACATTTGATAGCAGTCAACTGGTATTGACAGCTTGCATGGGTTACCAAAATGTAAATGAAACTAGATTACAAGAGTTGAGAAATAAACATCGGCCAGCTGTACTTGTTGCTATCGAGGAAAGATCGAAGGGACTTCGGGCGTGGAAGGATTCTCAAGGTCTAGCATCTAAGCTGTTTAATTTCAAGCAAGATCCTAAATCAATGATAATTGAGACGAAGAAAGGAGAACGACTAGTCGATGCACAGACAAATGGTGATTTATCACGTTCAGAGTCTGGGTCCAATAATGCAGATGAAGTTCTTATTAGCCTGAATGGGGATGGGGAGGTAGAGTCTGTACCAGATCTTCAAGAACAGGTTGCTTATTGAACCCTCCACACCCTCATTATAGTCTTCTTTGTTTAGCATAGTGGAATTTGCATATTGATTCTACCATTTTATCAGCCCATTGATTAGACCTTTGTGTATATATATTTTTTCTTCTTTCGATCATATAATAAGCCTGTCTATGGGTTGTCACCTAATCTGCATTTAATAAATAAATAAAAAGAAACACATTCATGCACAACCTTTGTGTTACATTTGTATTTTGTTCGGGGTTATATGCAGTTGCTGGGGCTCGTTATTAAAGCATTTTCCTCACAATCAACTTTGATATTTAAATTAGTTCTACGTGCAGGTGGTATGGTTGAAGGTTGAATTATGCAAGCTGCTGGAGGAGAAAAGATCTGCTGAACTCAGGTTCTTATATTCTCTCTGGTGTTAGGTGTTTTTTGTGTTGGTTATTCAATAAATATTCATTCAACAAAGATCTATTCTTTGGATATATTGGATGCCTGTGTAACTCTTAGTGTCCTCAATATGTTGGGTATATAATTTATACTATGTATGGCATTTGTTGACTTGATTAAGTACAATTAAAATAGCTCATTTTGGTAGTTTGGGATGAAAAGGTATTGATCTTTACCCTTCAAGGCCAACCAGGATTTGGGGGTGTCTTAAAACACTATAACAACCAAATATTACAGCCTTCACGTCCAACCACGAAATATTCTTGAGCCAGTTATTATTTATTCTAATGTGGCGTTGATATCATGGGTCCTTTTTTCACTTTTTTCAGAGCCGAGGAGCTGGAGACAGCATTGATGGAGATGGTCAAGCAAGATAATCGTCGGCAATTGAGTGCCAGGGTATATCCAGAAAACTTTTATATATTGCAGCTTTCTAAGTGAGAGATATGGTTATCTTGCTTGCGAGTCTGCCCCTTTTACTGTGGACCTTCATGTCTTGAAAGTGGAATTTTACTATTTAGTGTTTCATTTTGTTACTCTGGGATTGTTAATAAAGTATAATCTTCTTCACTTTTTTTATTGTGTTTATTTTTCCTTATACTTGTAAAGATACCTCACTTGACCAAAAAAAAAATACTTGTAAAGATACTTCATTCTGATCTCTTATTGTGTCAGGTTGAGCAATTAGAGCAAGAGGTTGCTGAGCTTCGCCGAGCCCTTTCTGATAAGCAGGAACAGGAGAGTGTCATGCTCCAGGTATTGTTTCCTGTTCTTTTATACTTGGGATTTCTGTTCTTTTCATACTGGTTTTGGGCTTGTTATGGTAATTGCATCACTTACTATATTTACAGGTCCTAATGCGAGTAGAGCAAGAGCAGAGACTAACAGAAGATGCTCGGAGATTTTCTGAGCAAGATGCAGCAGCACAGAGATATGCTGCTCAAGTGCTTCAGGTTTCATAGATAACCATATATCTGAACGCATGTTCTGGTTATGTAATGATAAGAAATCATTATGTTAGAACCACCCTTATAAGATTAGCTTACTAAATTGCTTGCATAAAATTGTTTCTTACTCCTCAAGTTGACTTTCTCTTGTCCCTTTCCATAACATTCTTTTCCATGGGGGTTTGTCGTGAATTGCCATATATGGTATTGGCACCAAATATATATTTAATTTTTGAATGCTTTCTGTTTTATAATTGTTTACTTTGCTGCTTACTTCAGTTGCACTCTTTATTGCTCAAAACTGAATTAATTTTTTAGCTGTCTGAAGCGAAATCTGGAAATAGAGTGTGGAAAGGGAGCTTAGGTCATGTAGGAAACAAGCCCTAAACCTTAATCCCAGCTTAGGGTCAAACTTCTGCTGGCGCCCTTTTCCTGAGAGCTTCACCTTTTTGTCAACTAAATAGTATGCCTGTCATTTATTCTCCTTTTAAAGTTTTCATCTCTGTGTGAATAGCATTGGAATTACATAAAATACCACCTGGAACCCACCTGAATTTTCCAAAAGTTGAATTTTTCTGCTTAGAATGTACGTGTGATAAGGTCTAAATTGCAGATATTGTACGGCAATTGTTATTGTTATATTTAAGCCTTTGGATTTATGTTTATTTAGGGGTGCATGGAACATGAGAAATGTGGGATGCTCACCATTTCCCTTTCCCCTATTTGATGCACCTTGTAGCCAATTCATTTCTTTCAAATTAACGCTTTACCTTATCTTGTACGTTATCTGCATGAAATTGATATTTAGCGCATGTAATTCAATCAAACTATTCTGTGACTGCAGAGTGCACGATTTTCAGGTCAAGATTATGTCTTTAATTTTATATATTAATTCTTGCAGGAGAAGTATGAAGAGGCCACAGCTGCACTTGCTGAAATGGAAAAGAGAGTTGTTATGGCAGAATCAATGTTGGAGGCTACTTTGCAATACCAATCCGGTCAACAGAAAACACAACCTTCTCCACGGTAACCTTGTGTGCATTCTTATTTTATTCATTTCCGAAAGTTAATCTGTTACCTTTCATTACCCTTGGTTTTCTTCCATGTCTACCTTAATTTAGTCCTTGCCTTAATTGTGATTGAGATAATGTGATTTTTGATATTTTTTTCATTATTAATCTCTCTATTGATATTTCAAATATTCATTTTATTTGAAATGATATTCCTCTTAAAAATCGAAAATTACTTTTCAACACTTTTTCCCTGTTCAACATAGGTTAAAACACCTAGATATATATGAAATGGTGCTCATTTAAAAAGGATACACAGTTATACAATCAACAATCATATGGTAACACAAATTAAAATAAAATCAGATTTGCGTGGCTTTGTTCCTCAGTAGTTGAAATTGGTATGTTTAGTTGAAAAAGAAGTGGTTGTCTGGCAGATCTCTATCTTTACCTGTACAAACCAATCAAGACCAGACACAAGAGTTCCCTGCAAGAAAGATCAGTTTGCTATCTCGACCATTTGGCCTTGGCTGGCGTGATCGCAACAAGGTTACACTCTGGAACTCTTAACTATTATGTGAAAGCAACAATAGGAGAATACGATTGATAGAGCTGTTTGACTAATTTCATCACCTGTTGAATGCAACAGGGAAAACCTGCTAACAATGAGGAGCCAAATGACGGCAAGTCTATCAGTGAGGGACAGAGTCCCACCGCAGAGGTAAAAGAGACGAATGGCCTTCAAGTGGAAGATAAAGAGTAGAGCAGATCAAAGCAGAGGCTGTATTGATATATCCCTATAGATGTTTGCTGCCCCGATAGTAATACTCTCATGTGCAAAGCTTGATAGTATGCTTTCTGTGCATGTGAGTCCAGGGAGCTATAGTTTTGTTTTCTTTCATCGTCTGTAAGTTTTCGATAGAGAAACCAATTTTATCCATTCATTGTTTGATTGTTGATTAAGTAATGGTAATAATCATGTAGTGGGGGAGGAAAAAAAATGTAGAAAATATTGATGATATGGTTTACTAGGTGTATAATCTTCGTCAAATGTATTTGTATGACACTTTTCTAAGCGTACAGTATCTTTTTGTTTTAATCAGATAAACGTACAGTCCTTAGTATTCGCCTTTTAATACGAGGGTTTTTCTAATAATGGCGGTTATGTTGCTCTCCCTCTCTCTGAACAAAAAGAATGATAAAATAAAATAATAATCAAGCTCAAATGAGCCTATTGAATCTCATATTTTTTACCGAAATTATAACATCATTGAAAAAACAGTTCAATATATCTCTTCAAAATTTCCTTACATTTTTTGAGCCGGGATAAAACTCATAAAAAGTTGGTGCAGTGAACAAATTTTGTTCAATTTATCTGTTCGAGAAAACTAATTTTCCCTTTTTTTACTAATTTTCCCTTTTTTTTAAGTACAAAAAACCACTAGTCTGCAAGTCTATATTTTTCCATCTAAATAAGTTCTAAAGCAATTTTAATGTTTTTCGAATAATGCCCTTTTCACTAATTTTGAGCAGGGGTAAAATTGGCATAAAACAATGGTACAGTGAGCAGTTAGGCACATACCACACAATTTTCTAAAGACTTTGCAACTCAAGCTTTAAGATGAATGTTATGACCAAAAAAAAGCTCTAAGATGGGTGATTTGTGAGCCTAAAGGACGAGGCGATTCATTCACCAAATCAGTAAAATTCCTATAAAATAATTTGGATAAATTTCTCTGACTATGGGATACCAGTTTCTATATAGATACAAAACCCCATTGCTCAATTGTACATAAAAAGAATCTTGTATAAGGTGACAGAAGGAAAAGGGTGGAGGAAAGAAAAACAGGAAGGGGGCGCCACCACAGCACCTGCTACCGGAGTGAGCAAAATTCGATAAGCAGGCACCATTTCATGTACAGCCAACAAAGCATACCACTAAGCTCCAACCAATTGACTTCTGAATCACAAATAAAACCCCAATTTGGAAGTAAATAAAAAAGCCTCAAGCAGGGCCACAGCTAGGTTCTCATCACAACCTTCCTATCTCGGAACTGTATCAAATAAGTCTTCCCTTATGAACTTCACAGTTCCCTTCTAGGTCTAGGAGTGGATGAGCTTGTGCGAGAGCTCTGTACTGACCGCGTTTCAGGATCATATTTTTGGGAAGCAAGGTAAGTAAGGGCTGTGACAACATCAGCTATGAGAGGTCGCATATTAGGCTGCTCCTGGACACACATTGCAGCAACGGCAAGAGCTTGATACATTCCCCTCACCGGATACTGACCTTGGAGCAGTGGATCAGCAATCTGCCAAAATTTCCTCCGATCCTTAAACAAGGGGCGGGCCTGCAACAAAGAGTGAATGAGCAGAAATTCGCAAGACTGCCATTTAGCAAGAAAGAGCTTGTTCTTCCCATTGTTGCTTTCACCCGTAAAATAGTACAGCTGTTACTTGTTAGGGAAACTCATAAGGAAATTCGTTTGAGTGTTGCCAATAGATTAGTTTTAGTACACACCGTCTAGTAGGTCAATATTGCATATACCATATTTCAAATAGAGAAAATCAAAACTCATAGCACAGTTGCATAACATTCGAAACTCAACCTGTTACCAAAACAGAAAGTAGGTATATAATTAGCAGGGTCTCCAATATAAGAACATGACAGAATACTGATAATCTAAGAAGGTGACAGAATACTGACAGAATACATTGAAAGCATATATAAAGAAGAAACAAAACTTTACTCCTGAAAATGATTTTAGAAACAAAAATATTAAAGCGGAGCAGAAGGCATAACTCTCTTACCCATGCAACCAAATTGTGTTCCCCAGCAGCCCTCGAATTGTCAATTGCCTTTCTTCCGGTAATGATTTCCAAAAGAACAACCCCAAAGCTGTATACATCTGATTTCAATGTGAGCTGACCAGTCATTGCATATTCAGGCGCACAATATCCATAGGTTCCCATCACCCTAGTGGAAACATGAGTGTTGTCTCCTACAGGACCTAACTTTGCCAAGCCAAAATCAGATAGCTTAGGATGGTAGCCTTCACCAAGTAAAATGTTTGAGCATTTAAGATCACGATAAATAACAGGGGGGTTAGCTTTGTCGTGCAAATACTCCAAGCCCTTTGCAGCACCAGCAGCTATTTTCATTCTTGTATTCCAGTCAAGTTGTTTTCTGTCTGGTGGTAGATCTGGCATATATCAGCATGTGAGATCAAGAAGGTGATTAACAACATTACTGATACCAAATAGAAGACAAATAAAAATGGTGCTCAAGCCCCATACTCTGAGTCCGCTGACACATTTAATATTCCACAACATGGCTAGCTGGTTAGCTTGCAAGATTTCTATACCTTAAGAAGAGCATGATTAAATGACTTTGGATCATTTCCAGAATTATCTTATACAGTAATTTTTTTTTTCCTATTTTTCATACAGTTAATTTAAATAGTTCTATAATTGTCAAATCCTACTGATTTCTATAGCTTTGAATCTTTACTATTGCAAGACCCAATTATTGTATGTGTACATCAATTTATCACCAAGTACAAAGAGAGAGACCTCAAGACAAAAATAATGAACTTTGGGCAAAGAAATAATTGAATCTAGTGCTGTTACTGCTGTATATACCATGTAGATGATCTTCCAAAGATCCCAATGGCATGTACTCGTATACCAAAAGCCTTTGATCACCATCAGCACAATAGCCTATTAAGTTAACAAGATTGGGATGGTGAAGTAGGCTTAACATTAATACTTCAACAAGGAATTCCCTGTTCCCTTGAAGCCCATTGGAATCAAGTTGCTTTATGGCCACTACCTACACAAAAGGGAACAAGGTTCAGCTCTTACCAAAAGCTTAGCATATAAAGAAAAAGATATCATAACACAAAGAAACAACAACAAAAGGACTTTTAAGACTCACGGTAAAAATCTCAATGAAAGTAGATAGAATCCCACAGCAAACAAAACCAACCCACCAACATATTGCACTAACTAAACAAAGATTATTAATGTGTATATCCATGTTATCTGCACTGACTGAAAGCGAACTGGAGCCTCTTAAATTGGAGAACGTCCAGATTTAGGCTTGCCACAAACACTTAACCTTTTCAGTTTTACATAAGACCATAGTTTTTTACCAAAAAAATATGACTTTAAATTCAGTTATCTTTTGCCACATTCTACTTACTCAAAGCACGCAACAAACTTAATATGGAAGATACAGCATATATATTGAATAGATATTTTAGAAAAGGATCTAAATACAGATATATACTGAACCCCAAAAATGTAATTCATTTTAATTTTAAAACAAAAATTTACAATGCCAGCGAGAAATCTTAAAATTCAGGTGAGATTGTTAAACCACCAATTGGACATGGGAAATGAGAGGCATAAAAAAGTTTTTAAAAGGAAAAAAAGGTACTATAACTTTTCATACAGTTGATGGTCAAAGCTTGTAAAGAACCTTATTAGTACTCTCCAAGCGCCCTTTATATACTTGACCGAAACCTCCTTCTCCCAAAATACAATCTGCTCTAAAATTCTTTGTTGCAGCTGCCAATTCACGAAATGTAAATGTATGTGCTGCAATGTGATCAGACCCTCCATCCTTAGAGTCCTTTACAGACAGTGCTGAATTTGCCTTCAGTTGTTCTACGTGAAAGAACAAAAGGAAAAAGTAAATAAGACAATACAAAAACAGTATACTGTGCAATAAAATCCAAAAGAAACAGGGATTACATTATAATCCAAAAAAGTCATACGAACATCATTGAGAGTTTTGAAAGAGAACGAGATTCACAAAAGACAAAACATGTAGCAGCAAGAATTTAAGCTTAGATATTTCCAATGATACAAAACGGGCAATTCATCATCATAAACATTATCCACGTACTTCCATCAACAGCATTCAACTCAAAATAGCAAACAACCACAGAAACTTGTTCTAAAGCAATGCATGCCTATCAATCAAAACTCATGAAGAAGTAGAGTAGATTGGAACTCATAACCAGTGTAAAATTAAATTTTCCATAATCCAAATAAGTGGGTTTCAAGGAAATGAAACTAAGAGCAACTAAAGCAATAATTTATCATAATCTCTCTCTCTCTCTCTCTCTCTCTCTCTCTCTCTCTCTCTCTCTCTCAAACACACACACTCTTTATTAAATTCATTTTATTAAACGAAAGGGTCCCTAGCAGTAGAGCGCCTGTGCAGTAAAGAACAGAACTTGACAGTGAAAATAATTCATTACCCAAGTACTATGGCACAGGGCTCTATTCAAACGGGGAGAAACCACAACCAAAGCAAATCAAACTTAAAATTCCAAAAACCAATTGACAACAAACCCACATTAGCTTATACCAACAAATGCATATACCCAATAAGGGTGATAACAACCGCATCCAAAAAATGACAATAAAAAAGGATCGCACATATTTAAGATTCAAGCTATTATAAAGACGGCATTCCTGCATTCATCTAAAGTAAATCGATGTGGTAAACAATGCATTCAATTGACTCATAAAGGTTAACTCTTTAAACGTGTCAATGATAAAAACTCTAGATTGAGAGTTTGGAAGTGTTCCAAAATATGTCCGGCAAATGTTCATGGAGATACCTGAAATTGATGGGATCTGATCTTCTGGCTTATTCTTCTGCTTCTTCTTCTTTGCATTTTTGCTTGATTTGCCAGAACACAGGAACCAACTCATGGCTTGTTCTTCTATCTCTTTACCTCAAATATTACTTGAGAGGCAGAGTTGGTTAAAATTTCACAGAGACGCTATTCATTCCACTATATAACTTTTCATGAACCCTTTTTGCAAAGGTACCCTTTTGTCTTTGGAAAATTGCATGTCTTCCGACAGAGTCTAAAAAGTTTTCCATTTTTTCACTTTGACTCCAGTCACTTAACTCCAAAGTTGATTCCAACTAGGAAAATTATTTAAAGAAAAAAAGAAGGCAAACACAACTAGAAATAATTATTTTATTTTTGAATTATCACTAATGAATTATATGGATGGTAATCACGTCTAATAAGCTAGAAATAGTGCTGGCCAAATAAATAAATAAAATTAGCTAGAAAAACTAATGACAGCTAATTACGGATGGTAAGCATATTTTTTTAATTAGGATTTTGGTACATCAAACCAATTATATTATATTTATATCAAAATTCATGTTGATTTATAAATTAAATTGTAAGGATGCAATGGGAATTAGATTAATTGTCAATTTCAGAAACATCCTTTTCGGCATGACTTTAGCGGTCCATGATATGAGTGCTTAGTAAGAGCAAGTTTTGTCTAACCGCGTTTTTCCAAGTTTTAAATTCAAATAAATCGTAATTTGAAGTTTGACTAAACACCCCCCCACCCCCAAAAAAAAGAGGGTAAAATTATCGTTGTCTTATTATTCGAATATTGGGCTATGAATAAAATGATAGAATCTTGGGCTACGTGTCCGTTGGAATTGGTTGGACCAATATGACAGTGTGACTATTTAGGTCGGCGGTGAGCCCAAGTATTACCTACTTTTTTCATCATCACTTTTGTTGTTACATTTACAAACGATATTGAGAGAGGAAGAATTAAATTCGTCTAATATAAGAGTAATTATTCATAATTATTTGAACCATAAACCCTTACAAATTCCGATTTTGGACTTTTTAGCCAACGATTAGATATTTGATTTCCTCTTAACAAAATAGAGATCACAAATTCGTAAATGACAATTATCAAATAAAAGAATATTTAAAAAAATCTCATAAGCTTTTCGTCGGAAGGTCAAATCCATGAAAAATCTGAGGGCCCGACTAAATATATTCGTTTGGGTTCAATTATGAAGTGATCATTGGGCCATTTGCTTTGACCTTTTTGCCATTACGATTTCAATTTGCACTGTTTGATGGGTTGGCTGCTGAGGGTAATTTGGTCTTTAAATTGACTCTAAAGTTACAATATTTTAAGTTACTGGGTTCTTCAAATGATGAGCCTGAAATTGCCTCAACAATTGGAGAGACTGATAATAGAGATTGAGATCAATGCCATCAACATTCCTACCCACACGTGCCTGCAAGACTGCCTGAAAAAAAAAAAGCAAGAACAATTGAGCTTATTGCTCTAACATAATTAACATAACATTCATGTGTTGGGATGAAGCCCAGCACTGAAAATCATCAGGTGGATGTAATTTGCCACTCACTTACCTCATTATCAGGTTGAATAAGCAGCTCGCCGATGAACTGGTAGATAGATCCGACTCGAAAGCTAAGCTCCCTGAGGTGTTGGGTGTTGATTTTTAAGCTGTCACTTCCATCAATAATTGTGGCAATGGCTGTCTCTACAGAATACTCTTGTAACCTGAAGAAAAAAAAAAAAAAAAACAAGAGATACTAATGACTAAGCTTCTTAATGATATTGGGGAATAAATATGAGAAATGCAATTAAATTCAATGAAGCGAAGCAATCATCCAGCCCTCTTGTGTAAGACAATCCACAATTATTTGAATCACTTGACCTATTCCCAATTATTTTCCAAGCATTACACTCACTCCATCCACATCATGCTACCAATGTGCCTCAATGCTACCAACTGGAGATGCCACATTTGCCTCCAGAAGATCTTTTTGGCCAGTTCTGCATCCACTCCGACACTATTATACCATGATCATGATATTCTCAACGAACCAAAACTAGACTAGAATCGTTTCAAGAAATACTGTGACAGAACCCGAAACGAAATGCTGAAATTATCACATATCCAATGTCTGTATCAGCAATTCCACCTCTAGTTCATCTTTCTTTATACAACTCAACTCCATCAGTTTATGATACCAACACTGTCACCAAGACCAACAAAGCCAGCCTAAACTATAAACTACTTGTACCCTACTCAGCCAATCTACAAATATAGTTAAGAGAACCTTCCAAGTTAAAAACTATGAAAATGTAAGAATTGATTCAGGGAGGATATTCGTAACTGAAAAGTAAGTAGAAGAAGAAACACTGGATATTTTATATAATGCAATTGAATGAAACCACTAAAGCATTGAAAGGGCACAAATCTTACTTTCCAGTTACTCTCAACGAAGCCCCTTGCTTGAAATAAGAGGAAGATGGATGTAGGTCTTGCAATGAAACCAATGCCCCAGATTTTATTTCAGATGACGTCATCAGGTAAACTCTCTCGAGTCACGCCCTAAACCCTAGCATCCAAATCTCTCCTGGAATTTGAAGACTGCATCTGCATGCAATTAATTACCAAAAAGTACTAAAATTAATGTGTCTAGTGCAATCTCAGTCACACAGAGAGATTTATTACAATAAATTAGTGACAAAGTGTTTTGAAACCCAGTAAGGACCTGCCATTTGAACTAGGCCTGGGCTCGCTCTGGTTTGGTTCGGTGTTGAGCCTCCACCAAGCGTCGAACCCAAGGCCACGGTTTGTCAATTTCTGGGACCTCACGCCGGACCGAAGCTCTTGAAACCGATGTGGTCGGGGCGCCGATTTCTCAGTGTGGTTTGGTTCGGTGTTCGGCGAGACACTGACAGAGAGGAGAAGAAGATGAGGCGGCGAGGTGCGGCGGCGAGGCGTCGAGATATTCCAGATCTGAGACAGAGAATGAGATGCAGAGAGGAAAATAAGAAGATAGAGGAGAAGAAGGCAGTCGGGAAAAGGAGAGAGATAAGAAGAAGAAGAAGTAGGAGAAGCGACTGGAATTATTTAAAAACAAAACAAAACAAAAAAAGAGGCTTAATTACTGTTTTACCCCTGGACGGATGGTTTCTCACTTTAGCACTTTGGTTCATTTTCGTCCATAAAACTGTTAAATGTGCTGACGTAACATGGGCATTTAGTAATTTAGCTATAATAAACTTTAAAATTCAAATTAAATAGAAATTGAAGAAGAAAAAAAAAATTAAAGTCTCTATGCGAACCTACTCTCCTCACAGCTCGTAACAAACCCCTCCTACTCCTTAAAAATAAAAATAAAATCATTGGATATGTGGACACTATATGTCATCAATTTAACAGAAAATTTAATAGAATTTTACAGTGTGATATTAATTTGATGTGTGAGGTGTAATATAAAGGATAAAAATATATATAAAGGACCAAATATGATAATTTAGCAAACCTCATGAACCATTTGTGATAAAAACCCTTAAAAAGTATTAAAGAAAAATTAGAGGAAACCAATCGGACTCCACTATTGATTTATATGCAGATTTGATATGAGAGTATTGCGGTATCCTGTCCATTTTCCCACAAACATTTATTTGTGGTATGCTGTTTCTGAATTGATTCATCTTAGTTATTTTATCTCATGTCAAGATTGAATTAAAAAAACTCTCCAAGTTTATTTGATTAACTTGCCTTTGGTTTGCTTTCACGATAATGCTCCATAAATTATCTCCTAGAAAGCGTTTAGGGAGGACTGTATAGTGGGTCGAACAGTCAAAAATTGCCACCTCAGCAAAATAGAGATTTTACTCGGTCGGCCCAACCGCATTATTTATTTATGTATAGACGCGGGTGAAATAACGTCGCTGTTTGAGAAGCCAAAAACCGTTTAAATCAAATTAAAGAAACCGTTGAAATCACAAATTCACAAACCCTAAACCCTAAAGCTCAGTGTATTTTAGCTTGAAAGAAGAAGAAGAAGAGGAAAATGGAGCAAGGAACCTTATTGGACGAAGCTCTTGGGTCTCTCCATCTCAGTGGTCGCGTTGTTCTCCTCGAAGACTGCGTCGAGACCAGTGCCGCTTTCGTCCTGCACCACATTCTCAAGCGCTCTCTTTCTCAGCCTCCTCACTCCTCCAACGTCGTCGTTTTTGTTGCCTTCGCTCACCCCTTCTCTCACTACGATCGGATCCTTCGAAGACTGGTACTGCCTCTCTCTTCACAAAGAATTAGTCTTTTTTAAGTGATTTCCATAATTTTTGCTGTAGCTGCTAATATCCGTGTTAATTTACATTTCATTTTTGTTATGAATTATTATTAGTTCTCGTGGTTTCATGTTTACCAGATGAAATGTTCAGATAAGCATAAATGAAAATATCTGATATTTGGATGTGTTTTTGAAACAGGGTTGCAACTTAGTTGTGCAAAGGGACAATAACAGATTCTTTTTATTTGACATGCTTGTGGATTGCCCAGGTGAGAAAATCAGGTATAAGACTTGCTAGTATTGGCTATCAAAGTAGAAAAGCTAGATACTTGCTCAGTATGCAATTGAATTTGTAACAATGTAGGAATCAGTGCAGGATTGATATTAAGTTATAAACCGTAGTTCCAGTTCGTTAAATCATTTTTTTTTCTTTTCAAAGAAAAATGTAAGAATTGTTAGTTTTGCTGGTTTTGTAATTTAGTTTCTTACAAGAAATCCTCCGTTTTTTCATCTTCAGATGGTGAAGAAGGAAAAAACAGTGATGGTGGACTTGTTGCTTTGTATGGGAAAATCCAAAAGACTATAAGTGCCTTACCTCAAGAGAACAAGCACTGTGTCACTGTTATGATTGATGATATCTCTCTGATGGAGGTGGCTGCTAAGGGATCTACAAATCTTGTTTTAGACTTTCTTCATTACTGCCACACTTTAGTATCAGAATTTGTAAGACATCAGTGGCAACTGTCAGTCATTTTCTCCGGTTTTCATACCACACTCCTTTTTCTTCAGTTATTCATCTCGTGTACCTTTTCTTATTGCAGGGTTGTTCCTTAGTCATGCTCAATCATGACGATATATATTCAGACACGGTGAGGCCCTCCCTTATTTTACAGATGGAGTATCTAGCAGACATTCTGATACGAGCAGAACCACTAGCCACTGGTTTGGCATCAGATGTGCATGGGCAGGTATTTGCTGGAACACATTTTGTCACTTCACCAGATTGAATTTTCTGTAAATAGCTTCTCTAATATGGAAAAAGCAAGAGTCTATTTCCTTTCATTTGAACAGTCCCTATAGTGAGTTCACTGGTTTTCACCCATGTTTTTTTCATTTGATGCATCTCTTCACCAAGATAGATTGCTAGAAACTAGAAAGTATGTCTGTCAAATCATTCATGTATGGTCCCCTCTCGTCATTTGTGGTTACTTACTTTTTGAGTCTTGGTTGTTATGGAAATGAATAATCTGCTACTTAAAACTTTTAACATATGCAAATGCTCTGCTGATCCTCTGGTTGATATTTAGTTTTGTTTTTTTAAGTGTTATGCTCATACATATGATAGTTGCTTTGTGTCATGGTCCTTTTACTGAATTTTCTTGTTCTCTTCTCTTTTACCCATCGTATCTTCTCCGCCGAGTCCACTAGATCACAATCCTGTGTTAGCAATTGAACTATTTCCATTAGTATTGCTTGCTGGCTTGCTGCTGGTGACCTGCCAATTACGCTTGTAGCAAGTGTACTTTTCCTGTCTAGTATTACTTCCCAAAAGTCTCATCTTAATGGTTTGATATCCATACAGTTGAACGAGATTACGAAAGTTGTGATCCTCATTGTTCTTGTTGGTTGCAGTTGACAGTCCTGAACAGTGGGAAGGAGAGATCAAGAAACAAGCTGTCTAATTTCCAATTCAAAGTAAGGGAAAACAGTGTCGAATATTTCTATCCTGGAAGCAGGACTTGAAGACCATTTATGCTTGAGGAATTTCAAATTGTGGGTGAACATAGCAATTGAGGCTCCCAAGTAATGAGGAAGAGTTTACCTGCTCACTAGGGTTCTGTACTATTGTGGAGACTCGTGTCCCTTCGTAATGATACTCGGAGATCCAACTACAAGAAGACAAGTAGTTTGATACAATATTGCTTTGTTATTTTGAAGGCTGTAACTCTAATTTTATAATGGAAATGCTTAGAATTTTCTTTTCTAATTTTGTTATTCTGCATCCTACTTGAATGGATATTTGCAAGCCGAATTCAGTGGCAGTGGCTACACGGGGAGGGGGGGTTCTCACACACACATCGAATTTGAAACCATTGATCTGTAAGTCATGTCCTTTTTCACTGGGCTAGGCTTCGTTGTCATTTGAGCCAAATTTTTATTCTGTTATGTTTTAAGTCAATCCAGTTTTGGATACAGGAGAATGACGAGCACCAGAACTCACTCAGAGTCACAGCTCACAAGCAGTTTTCAAACTCAAAAATTAAAAAATGACGTGAGATACACAATCACACTCAAATGGACTGCCTATTAGGATCACGTTGTTTGCTTGTAAGGCTTGCCTCACTGACGTACTAGACTAAGACCAGGGTAAGCTAAGTTAGGCCACCCAATCATATGGGCAGCCAGCCATCAAACCACATTTATTTCTTCTTCTTTTTCTTCTTCGCTCCCATCTCAGAAATGGTAAGTGTTAATTAGGTCTTAACCCCCCTACCCTTTTCCTTCTTGTATACTTCGTTTCTCCCTTCAGAGTTCACATGGTTACAAATGGATTTTGCTTTTGCAGGCCAAGAAACCTGTGAAAACCACAATACACATATAGTCTCTCTCTCTCTCTCTCTCTCCACATACAGAATATATATCACCCTATCTGTATCTCTCTGTACTATATTGTTACCATCATTCAAATCTTCTGTGTTTGTTTTACATACATACAGATTGGGAGATGTTGTCATGGGAAGCAAGTACAAATTCAATTGATGTATGATTTGGCTTTATCTTCTCTTTCGGTGGAGACATAAGGGCGGCCATGAATTTCGACGTCATTCCAGGCTAACTCTGCAGAACATGTGATTTCAGACTCACTCTGTGGGAAGCCAACAGGAAGGGGAACTGACTAACGTTATCATACAAAAGCACAGGTTGGCTCCTTCTGACCCTTGGCCCTTGTCATGTATACCATCTTGTGTATGAGGTTTTTATATATGAGTCTCGGCATCAGGTCAAATCCATCCAAAAAGAAACGAACATCAAAACAGGAAGGATCCGAAAATCAACAAAGGCAATAAGGACATGACAAATACTTTATTCAAACCATCTAATGGTGCAAATGCCAGTTTTGAATAACAAAATACCATATTTAAGTTTCATTGGAGAAGGCTATCCTATCAGGTAACAGGTTAGAAGAATCAAGAAAGAGGCAGTATGGTATAGCTAGAAGACAAATGGAAGTGGGGCAGAGTTCAAACTCTGTACCATAGCCGAATGTACAGAGGTTGCTGTTTCCTATGAAAAGGGAAAGGAGCATGAAAGCACTGCTCAAAACGTGCCAAGACAGGAAACAAAGTGAAGATCAAGGAAGCAGCAACCATCAAGAGCCCGTCATGGAAAATTATAGGTATTGGTTTGTACCAGCCCATTGGCATGGGGTGTAAACCTTCCAGCTCATCTGGTCATTATCAAGGCAAGGCAAAATTTGTGCGGTATCTTTTTCATTTGGTTCCAATATTTACAAAGAATGGAAGTCAACCTCAAAACCATAACTCTGCCCTCCATACTGCACATAAAGGTACTCTTTCGGAGATGAGGATGGGGCGGAATTTGTAAGATTTCAGGTATGTCTGATGTTGGGGGTGAGGGCATGTCTTTTTTCATTAGAGAATAGTAAACATCAGCTATGAGAAGCCAAATAGTATCAGAGTCGATAGATGCAAGAATAGGCCTATCTTTTAAGGTGCTCTTTGTGAAAATCCCACATTGAAAATCTACACTCCTATAAAAGTGTTTATAAACAAAGCACTATGATGGCTTGCTATGGCTTGCTAATTGTGGCTAACACAAAATTTGCCGGATTAATAAATATAAACTTAGGATGTTTAGGTTAATTAATTTTTTAAACTTTTATTTTTATTAACTACATAATATATTTGGAGATTTAATTAGTTGAATTAGCAATTATATTTTAATTATTATTTATGTAATGACTGATTATGATTAAATATTTAATTAACTTCATGAATTATATTACTTAATGAATAGTAATTCAATTTCTTTTTTTCTTTTTCTCCTTTAATATTCACTAAGTTAATTACTAATCAAAGTAATTAAAAAAGTGAAATACATACTATGCTACTTAAAGGGTGTAGCCAAACTTTTCAAAAAAATTTAAATTAAAAAAAAAATTAAAAAAATTAAAAAAAAAATTAAAAACTGAGTATAGCCGTGCGGCTATACTATTTTTAATATAAAAAGGAGGACCCCCAACTTTTAGGCGCCACGTGTCTACTTTTGAAATAAAAAAATAAAAAACTGGGTATAGCCGTGCGGCTATACTATTTTTAATATAAAAAGGAGGACCCCCAACGATTAGGGCCACGTGTCCACATTTTTTTTAAAAAACACAGAGTATAGCCGTGCGGCTGTACTTTTTTTTGTTTAAAAAAAAAGAGCCTCCAGTGACTAGGCGCCACGTGTCCCAAAACAGTACAGCCGTGCGGCTGTACTATTTTTTCAAAATCCCAGAGGGTATAGCCTGCCGGCTGGACTGTTTTTCAAAAAGAAAAACAGTACAGCCGCACGGCTATACTATGTAAATAGAATTTAATTATTTTGTGGACTTTTTCTATAATTTTTTTAATACTAATTAATAATTACTAATTAGAGTAATTCAAAAAGGCTAAGATGTTACTCAATTACATGTATTGAATTAAAGAAGTGGGCCAAAAAACAAAAGCAAAGAAAGTAATTATATGTTTATTAAAAAGGATTAAATTTTTTTTTTTATTTTTTAAAAAGTATTACAAATACGTACAAACATGTACAATACGACTATTGTACGATTGCTTTTTAAAAAAAGGAGATGCATATAGAACACGAATGTATTATTGGAAACTTCGTACGTACACACACACACACATATACATATACATATACATATATATATATATATATATATTACAACTAATTAAAGTAATTAAAAAAGAATAAGATATTACTTAATTACATATATTAAATTAAGGAAGTTGGCCAAAATAAAAAGTAAAGAAACTAATTTTATATTTAAAAATTTTATACTTTTCAAAAAAAAAAACACATGAACACTTCTCCCGACGAAATTTCGTCGGCAAAGATCTATGCCGACAAAATTTGCCGGATTAGGTTTCCCCGACGAAAATATCTTTGCCGACGACATTTCGTCGGGAGAGGTCTTATTTTTAAAAAATAAATATAAACTTAGGATGTTTAGGTTAATTAAATTTTTAAACTTTTATTTTTATTAACTACATAATATATTTGGAGATTTAATTAGTTGAATTAGCAATTATATTTTAATTATTATTTATTTAATGACTGATTATGATTAAATATTTAATTAAATTCATGAATTATATTACTTAATGAACAGTAATTCAATTTCTCTTTTTCTTTTTCTCCTTTAATATTCACTAAGTTAATTACTAATCAAAGTAATTGAAAAAGTGAAATACATACTATGCTACTTAAAGGGTGTAGCCAAACTTTTCAAAAAAAATTAAATTAAAAAAAAAATTAAAAAAATTAAAAAAAAAAATTAAAAACTGAGTATAGCCGTGCGGCTATACTATTTTTAATATAAAAAGGAGGACCCCCCACTTTTAGGCGCCACGTGTCTACTTTTGAAATAAAAAAATTAAAAACTGGGTATAGCCGTGCGGCTATACTATTTTTAATATAAAAAGGAGGACCCCCAACGATTAGGGGCCCCGTGTCCACATTTTTTTAAAAAAAACACCGAGTATAGCCGTGCGGCTATACTTTTTTTTGTTTTAAAAAAAAGAGCCTCCAGTGACAAGGAGCCACGTGTCACAAAACAGTACAGCCGTGCGGCTGTACTATTTTTCAAAATCCCAAAAGGTATAGCCGGCTGGCTAGACTATTTTTCAAAAAGAAAAATAGTACAGCCGCACGGCTATACTATGTAAATAGAATTTAATTATTTTGTGGACTTTTTCTATAATTTTTTTTAATACTAATTAATAATTACTAATTAAAGTAATTCAAAAAGGCTAAGATGTTACTCAATTACATGTATTGAATTAAAGAAGTGGGCCAAAAACAAAAGCAAAGAAAGTAATTATATGTTTATTAAAAAGGATTAAATTTATTTTTTTATTTTTTAAAAAGTATTACAAATACGTACAAACATGTACAATAAGACTATTGTACGATTGCTTTTTAAAAAAAGGAGATGCATATAGAACACGAATGTATTATTGGAAACTACGTGCGTACACACACACACACATATACATATACGTATACATACATATATATATATATATGTATATTACGACTAATTAAAGTAATTAAAAAAGAATAAGATATTACTTAATTACATATATTAAATTAAGGAAGTTGGCCAAAAAAAAAAGTAAAGAAACTAATTTTATATTTTAAAATTTTATACTTTTCAACCAAAAAAAAAAAACCATGAACACTTCTCCCGACGAAATCTCGACGGCAAAGATCTATGCCGACAAAATTTGCCGGATTAGGTTTCCCCCGACGAAAATATCTTTGCCGATGAAATTTCGTCGGGAGAGGTCTTATTTTTAAAAAATAAATATAAACTTAGGATGTTTAGGTTAATTAATTTTTAAAACTTGTATTTTTATTAACTACATAATATATTTGGAGATTTTATTAGTTGAATTAGCAATTATATTTTAATTATTATTTATTTAATGACTGATTATGATTAAATATTTAATTAACTTCATGAATTATATTACTTAATGAATAGTAATTCAATTTCTCTTTTTCTTTTTCTCCTTTAATATTCACTAAGTTAATTACTAATCAAAGTAATTGAAAAAGTGAAATACATACTATGCTACTTAAAGGGTGTAGCCAAACTTTTCAAAAAAATTTAAATAAAAAAAAAAATTAAAAAAATTTAAAAAAAAAATTAAAAACTGAGTATAGCCGTGCGGCTATACTATTTTTAATATAAAAAGGAGGACCCCCAACTTTTAGCCGCCACGTGTCTACTTTTGAAATAAAAAAATTAAAAACTGGGTATAGCCGTGCGGCTATACTATTTTTAATATAAAAAGGAGGACCCCCAACGATTAGGGGCCGCGTGTCCACATTTTTTTTAAAAAAACACCGAGTATAGCCGTGCGGCTATACTTTTTTTTGTTTTAAAAAAAAGAGCCTCCAGTGACAAAGCGCCACGTGTCACAAAACAGTACAGCCGTGCGGCTGTACTATTTTTCAAAATCCCAAAAGGTATAGCCGGCTGGCTAGACTATTTTTCAAAAAGAAAAAAAGTACAGCCGCACGGCTATACTATGTAAATAGAATTTAATTATTTTGTGGACTTTTTCTATAATTTTTTTAATACTAATTAATAATTACTAATTAAAGTAATTCAAAAGGCTAAGATGTTACTCAATTACATGTATTGAATTAAAGAAGTGGGCCAAAAAACAAAAGCAAAGAAAGTAATTATATGTTTATTAAAAGGGATTAAATTAAATTTTTTATTTTTTAAAAAGCATTACGAATACGCACAAACATGTACAATACGACTATTGTACGTTTGCTTTTTTAAAAAAGGAGATGCATATAGAACACGAATGTATTATTGGAAACTACGTACGTACACACACACACACACATACATATACATATACATATATATATATATATATATATATATTACGACTAATTAAAGTAATTAAAAAGAATAAGATATTACTTAATTACATATATTAAATGAAGGAAGTTGGCCAAAAGAAAAAGTAAAGAAACTAATTTTATATTTTAAAATTTTATACTTTTAAAAAAAAAAATACATGTGCACTTCTCCCGACGAAATTTCGTCGGCAAAAGATCTATGCCGACAAAATTTGCCGGATTAGGTTTCCCCCGACGAAAATATCTTTGCCGACGAAATTTCGTCGGGAGAGGTCTTATTTTTAAAAAATAAATATAAACTTAGGATGTTTAGGTTAATTAATTTTTTAAACTTTTTTTTTTATTAACTACATAATATATTTGGAGATTTAATTAGTTGAATTAGCAATTATATTTTAATTATTATTTATTTAATGACTGATTATGATTAAATATTTAATTAACTTCATGAATTATATTACTTAATGAATAGTAATTCAATTTCTCTTTTCCTTTTTCTCCTTTAATATTCACTAAGTTAATTACTAATCAAAGTAATTGAAAAAGTGAAATACATACTATGCTACTTAAAGGGTGTAGCCAAACTTTTCAAAAAATTTAAATTAAAAAAAAAATTAAAAAAATTAAAAAAAAAAAATTAAAAACTGAGTATAGCCGTGCGGCTATACTATTTTTAATATAAAAAGGAGGACCCCCCACTTTTAGGCGCCACGTGTCTACTTTTGAAATAAAAAAATTAAAAACTGGGTATAGCCGTGCGGCTATACTATTTTTAATATAAAAAGGAGGACCCCCAGCGATTAGGGGCCACGTGTCCACATTTTTTTAAAAAAACACCGAGTATAGCCGTGCGGCTATACTTTTTTTTGTTTTAAAAAAAAGAGCCTCCAGTGACAAGGCGCCACGTGTCACAAAACAGTACAGCCGTGCGGCTGTACTATTTTTCAAAATCCCAAAAAGTATAGCCGGCTGGCTAGACTATTTTTCAAAAAGAAAAATAGTACAGCCGCACGGCTATACTATGTAAATAGAATTTAATTATTTTGTGGACTTTTTTTATAATTTTTTTTTAATACTAATTAATAATTACTAATTAAAGTAATTCAAAAAGGCTAAGATGTTACTCAATTACATGTATTGAATTAAAGAAGTGGGCCAAAAAACAAAAGCAAAAAAAGTAATTATATGTTTATTAAAAAGGATTAAATTTATTTTTTTATTTTTTAAAAAGTATTACAAATACGTACAAACATGTACAATCCGACTATTGTACGATTGCTTTTTAAAAAAAGGAGATGCATATAGAACACGAATGTATTATTGGAAACTACGTGCGTGCACACACACACACATATACATATACGTATACATACATATATATATATATATATATATATATATATATTACGACTAATTAAATTAATTCAAAAAAGATAAGATATTACTTAATTACATATATTAAATGAAAGAAGTTGGCCAAAAGAAAAAGTAAAGAAACTACTTATACATTTTTAAAATTTTTACTTTTCAAAAAAAAAAAACACATGAACACTTCTCCCGACGAAATTTCGTCGGCAAAGATCTATGCCGACAAAATTTGCCGGATTAGGTTTCCCCCGACGAAAATATCTTTGCCGACGAAATTTCATCGGGAGAGGTCTTATTTTTGAAAAATAAATATAAACTTAGGATGTTTAGGTTAATTAATTTTTAAAAATTTTGTTTTTAGTAACTACATAATGGGCATTGGAGATTTAATTAGTTGAATTATAAATTATATTTTAATAATTATTTATTTAATGACTGATTTATGATTAAATATTTTAATTAACATCATGAATTATATTACTTGATGAATAGTAATTCAATTTCTCTTTTCTTTTTCTCCTTTAATATTCACTAAGTTAATTACTAATCAAAGTCATTAAAAAAGTGAAATACATTCTATGATGCTTAAAGGGTGTAGCTTACCTTTTC